>NW_014559566.1:0-7280 GCF_001313825.1 Dinoponera quadriceps
TTTACGAAAAAATCGGGTGAGACGGGTGGTCTGGGACACCCTGTATACTACAGCAACGTATAATCTTGAAAAGGCGTCTACAAAGCCATGCGATTCTGTAGCTAATTCTGATTCTGATTCTTTCGTCTGACGTGGAATAAAAATATATTTGAGTTCAGTTAAGCTCTAATAAAGAGATATCCATTGACTTTGAAGGTCATCTGGTATAGTAATATCCTAATCAAAATTTCTGAGCTACAATTCCTGTATGAGAATTTTAGCAGTTATTACTATTGGTGTGACCCTCCCTAAGGGATCGAATACTTGGGCGATGAGTGACAAGCTGTGCTTGATATTATTTAGTACGTTTGGTAGTTTAATTTGAAAAATGAAACAATCTGTCTTGGGATTCCAAGAGATACCTAAAACTCTGGTAGTGGAATCATCCCTGAACTGAACAGCATTCAACTCAAGGAACTCTAACTCGGATATGTCAGTCAAGAAAGCATCATAATTCGACACCCACTTTCTTAATTGAAATCCACCACAATACAACAATAAATTCAATTGTTTGCACATAGCTTGAATAGCGTCATTATCATCCTCACCGAACAGAACATCATCTACGTAAATAGAGTTACGTAATATTAAAACTGCTAAGGGGTAATAACTTCCCTCATCTTCAATTAATTGTTGAAGAACTCTCATAGCAAGATAAGAAGCCGAGACTGTGCCATAAGTGACAGTTAATAAGAAATAGCGATTGACAGATTGAACCGGAGCAGTTTTCCACAGGATACATTGATAATCAGTGTTATAGAGATAAATCAATATCTATCGAAACATTTTTGCATTGTCAGTCATGAATACTAAACGATGTGTTTGCCAATGCAAAATAACGGAAGACAAGCCCGCTTGTAATTTAGGCCCAGTCAGGAGACAATTGTTTAGAGACATACTGTTGGAAGTTGTACAGGAGACGTTAAAGACGACTCGCAGCGGAGAAGTCGAACTCTCTTTAAGAACAGGATGATGATGTAAATAATAAATCAAATTAGAGCTATGTGCATGTTCAGTTATAGAGGTCATATGACTCAAAGATTCATATTCACATAGAAAATCTTGATTAGCTGCGGCGAACTTTGAGTCTCTAAACAGACGTCGTTATAAATGCTCCAATGATTTAGACGCCACATGACACGAATCACCTAGAACATAATTTTGTTTGAATGACAAACGTACGATATACCACCCAGTAAGTGAATGAGTGACATGAATGAGTTGCGAGAAAGTATTCCTCACAGATCTAGTTTTCTTCAGAGAGTGAGAAAGAAAATGATAATTCTTTGACTTCCCGGAACTTCTGAATCAGGTTATTTATCATAGTAGTAATAGAACATTGCAAGTTAGAAGTCCCCGCATAGGGCAAGTAATCTTCTCTACCGGTTGAACCGAAAAGAATCCAGCCGAAAATGATATGCTGAGCGACAAAGGAGCCGCCTGGTCCTTTACATAGGTCTTCTAATAGAATAGAACTGTAAATATCAGCACCGATTAGTACGTCGTTGCGTTCGCAACTTAAAGGATCAACATCAGATAGATCAGGTAGATCGAATAAATGTGAAAGGTCCTTTCATCAATGGGACTCATTGAATTAGGAGATTGAACTGGGTAAGAAAAGGGCTGATACCATAACACCAGATTCTTTGTCACTGCATGAATTCAAAGTGACCTTGGTGCAATAATGCACTATACTATTCAGTCGGTCACCTAAACCTGTGACTTGTACATAAACTCTTTGTCTTTTAGCTCGCAAGGATTGAGCTGTTCTTTCAGTTATAAACGTAGCTTCTGATCCGGTATCAATAAAAGCTCTTAAGTATAATTTCCGACTGTTCTCGTTACTGATTAAAACTCTCGCAGTAGCAAGTAAAACTGCATGGGTAATAGGGGTTTGAACCTTGGAAACTGATACCCTAAGAAACGCACTCTCGCGAATCAGAATCACTTACCGGAGACTCGGCAAAGCCTGAAGTAGGTCCCTGAGTACGACCCTGTATTTCATTAGTGTGTAGAGTATTATGACTCGTTTTTAAATAATACAAACGCTGAACATTAATTAGATTATCATTGTTCCCGACTAGAGACTCAAAGATATCACGAAAATTAGTGTGCTTCGTATATAAACCCGAAAATTTAGATAATTTTATTCGAGGGAATGGCATTGAAGTAGTGTTACAATCATTAATAGCCGAAGAGTTAACATTTTACACCTTTGTTCAGCTTTATCCAGCATCTCGTTAAGAAAATCTGATGTCTGATAATAATCTTGTACCTCAACGGAGAATTTGTTGTACACAAAATAGGATAGAGCCTGCTGATCCTGTGTAGTCAAAGCGACCTTGATTTTGGCGTCAATTTGTTGACATAGTGTCCAATATTCTCGTACAATGGTTAAACGATTACGTGCTACTACGGATGAATAATTCTTTAGGCCGATTTAGTTGAAATTAATAATAGTGCGATTGAGCGAAGTTATCACCGCTTCTTGTTCGACCAATACTCGCTCCATGTCAAATAATTCGTTTTCAATGTTCCAAAAAGTAAGTAATATTAAAAGTAAATAAAGAAGACGATTCACTCCGTAATTTCAAGACACCTTGTTACCACAATAACGTGTTGAAAGCAAGAGTTGCATTTGGCCCGCTGTTCTTTACCACGGTCAAACTTGCGTAGCAATCTACGTGATTGCAAACATGGAAAGTTGAAGAACCACGATAACTTCGTCTCTTTATTGTATAGACGGTCAGGTTATAATATGCAGCGATAATCGACAAACTGCACGCGGCTATAATCAGGCTCGAAGGATCAAAAATGTTTCTGCAAATAAGTAGCTCGTTTGTGCTCGCTGCAGAGATCCTTATCGGTGTTTCCCGTTATCGGAAACGATGATTTCCGGACAGCCGTGACGGTAAATAACCCGTTGGGTGAGCTGGGTGATTACGAATGACGCGGTGGCCCGGCGGAGAGGGCAGAGCTCGATCCATTTGGAGAAGCGGTCCTGGATCGTCAGTAACCAGATATGACCGCTGGCGAATCGAGGTAGCGGGCCGACGAAGTCGATCGCGACATGCCTCCATGGGGCCTTGACGGCGGTGGCCCGCATGAAGCCGATCGGTCGGCGCTGGACGGCCTTGTGCGCGAGGCAACTCGGGCATACGCGTACGTAGCGAGCGACGTCCCGGAACATCCCGGGCCAATAATATTTTCTAGCAACGCGGCTGATGGTTTTCGCGATCCCTAGGTGTCCTGCGGTTGGGTCGTCGTGGAGCTGTTGCAGGATTTCATTCCGTTGGTCGCGTGGGACGCACTCTTTCCATTGTTCGTCGGCGGGGGTGTCCCAGAAATCAAGTTCGTGAAGGAGGTGCCGATATACCCGTTCCTGTTGCATCGTATAGTCCGGCCATGCGGTTGGATCGGTTCGAATGCCCTTGCGGATTTTTTCGTACCACGGGCAGCGGATATTTCAGAGAGCGTACACGGCGGATCGTCGGGAAACTGCGTCGGCCACTTTGTTGGCGCAACCCTTGCGATAGCGGATCTCAAAGCTGTATTGTTGCACTTCAAACAGCCATCGCGCAAGTCGGCCGGTGGGTGACTCTAATCGCTGAAGCCAGCGCAGCGACTGGTGGTCGGTGATCACTGTGAAGTGGTACCCTTCAAGGTACCCTCTCATTCGCCGTATCCCCCATACTACGGCCAGGCACTCTGAACTCGGTAGCGCTGTAGTTTTTTTTCGGCGTTGGAGAGCGTGCAGCTTCCGTACGCAATGACACGCTCCCCCTCCGGGAAGTGTTGCGTCAGGACCACTCCGAGGCCTTGGTTACTCGCGTCCGTTTGGATGATGAAGCGACGTGCGAAATCTGGGCATGCCAGTACCGGTGTGGTCACGAGAGCTCGCTTAATGTCCTGGAAGGCGATTTCCTTGGCTTCACTCCAGGATCACTTGACCCATTTTCGGGTGAAGCGTGTCAGAGGCGCGACTCGTTTTGAAAATCCGGCCACGAACCGTCAGTACCACGAGGCAAGTCCCAGGAACTGGCGGACTTGTCGTAAGGTGGCAGGCGTTGGCCAGCTGGTGATGGCGGCGACCTTGTCTGGGTCAGTTCGAAGACCCTCCCGATCAACCACGTACCCCAGATATTTGAGGCTCTCGACTCCAAATCGGCATTTGTCGGGGTTAATTCGGAGGTGAGCCGCGCGGAGGCGGCGGAATACCTCCGAGAGGTGTCGGAGATGTTCTGAAAAAGTTGCGCTCACTATAATAATGTCGTCCAGGTACACGAAAATATGTGGCTCTAACGCCAGTCCCAGAACGCGGTCGAGAAGTCGCTGGAACGTGGCGGGTGCGGAGTGCAATTCGAAAGGCATCACCCGAAACTGCATCAGGCCGCGCCCGGGCACCGTGAATGCGGTCAAGGCCTTGCTTTCTGGGGCGAGCGGGATCTGCCAGTATCCACTTTTTAAATCTAGCGTGGTGAGATAGCACGCTCCGCGGAGTTTGTCTAAGGTGGCGGCTATATGCGGCAGTGGATAGGCATTGCGCTCGGTGACGTCATTAAGCCGACGGAAGTCAATGCAGAACCGTGGCGCCCCGTCGCGCTTCTTCACGATGACGACGGGTGAGCTCCAGGCGCTATCGGAAGGTTCGATAATGCCTTCGGCCTCCATTTGGCTCATCTCGTCGTCGATAATCTGCTGCATCGCCGGGTTGCGCGGACGATACCGCTGTTTAATCGGCCGTGGGTCCTTTAGTCGGATGCGGTGTTCCACAAAGTCCGTGGGTCCTCGTATCTGTTCGAACGCGGCGAGTTCGGAGGCGAGGAACTCCTTGAGAGTGGTTTCCTCGTCCGGCGTGCGAGGTTTCAACCCGGTAGAGACCGGGCATAATGCCGATGTCGTGTTCGAACGTCCCTTCGGTGGCGGCGGCAGCGGTATCTGCAGCCTGGCCCACAAGTCGATGCCGATGAGGATATCGCTTTCGAGATTCGGTACCACGTAACAACGGTGGTTCAAGATTCGCGTCCCGATCCGTATAGGGAGACGAATCGCCTCGGTGGGCTGAATAGTGGCCCCATCGGCCAAACGGATGGTATGGTGAAGAGGAGGATCCTCCTGCTGTACCGGCCTTGTTAGAGCGGCGGTTCGGGCACTAACGCACATGAGCTCCGACCCTGAATCGATCAGTGCTGCGAAACGGTGGTTGTTAACGGTGACGGTTACGTGCGGTTGCGGTTGGTAGTAAATGTGGATTGTACGGGCCGGTCGTCGCTGGCCGCGGCGCCGGCCTCGTGGCCGTTTCCCGGGACCGGGTGGCATTCGCGAGTCAGTACGCCATCCCTGCCGCACTGGAAGCAGAACTTCCTGGCCGGCCTCTGACATTGGAGGCGCGTGTGCCCGCATTGTTTGAAGCGCCAGTAACACATGCTCCGCTCGTACGTGGTGGCAGCGATTGCAGCGGTTCGGGATGGCAAAGCCCGGGTGCAATTTTCCTGGCGTTCCCGGTTGATGGCCTCGTATTCCATCGCCCTTTAGCGAAGGTCCCTGACCGACCGAATGTCGGCGATCCATATGTACAGCTTATAGTCGGGCTGGAGGTTGTCGTAAATCTGTAGGAGGCGTTCCTCGTCGGTATAATTTCCGGCTCGGCTCATCTTTGTCAGGAACTCGGTTTCAAAGTGCGTATAGAGCTCTCCGGGTTTCTGAATGCGCTTGTTAATCTCCTTCTTCAGGAGTGCCTGGTATTTCGGAGACAGATATTGTGCGCGGAGATCTTGCTCGAAATCGCCCCAGGTTCGCCACGTGGTCCGGTTGTTACGATACCACAGGAGACTGTCTCGTCGGAGCAACTCAGGCAGTCCCCGGAGGAGATCCCTTTTGGAGAACCCGTATCCCTCATTCAGCTCCTCCACTCGTTCTAGAAAAGTCAGTGGGTCGCAGCCGTCAAAAACGCAACCCCACTTGCGCATTTGCGAAAGTACGGTGGCGGTATCTGGCTGCAGATAAGGCAGCGCCGGTGGCTGTAACGAGCTTCCCTCCTGCGGGCTCTTCGGGACCGTGGCTATCTCGACGGTGATTTCGCGGTTGGCCCGGACGTAGTCGCTAAATTGTACGGGCGACTGGTTGCTGAAGGCGCTTAAGCACTGTCGCAGCTCGTTAATCCCCCCTTTGGTGCTCAGATGTAAGGCGCGTAGGTGCTCAATAAGCTGTGTTTTGCGGCTGTTATAAATCCACGCGCGCATCGGGTTCGTCGCGGCCTTTAGATTCGCGTCACACTCGCTCTCACTTCTCTCGCACGTGTGCCTGTATATCAGGTTTCTCAACACGGTCCCTGTTCGGGCGCCAATTTGTGACCCGGGCCCCGTCGGTCGGTGGACGCTTGTCCCGCCCCGGCCGGCGGGGTGGTCGTTTCTGGTGTCGCTGGACCGTGTTCGGTGTCGGTGGCCCTGGCGTAGCTCGCCGGATGTCCAGGCGTCTTGTTGTGAGAGTGTGCGTGTGTATGTGTGTGAACGAGTGAGTGAGTGAGCGAATAAGTGAGCGAACGAGTGTCTTGAATATCACGCCGTTTATTTAATTATGTCCCACGATGTTTGGTACAGATTTAACCCATTAAGTTCCAAAATGACATTTTTTCATCGCGTATTTCAACGGCTGTACTTTTTGATAAAAAAAGTTGTTGTGAATTTCCAAATAACTGTTTTCGACGTAAAATTGACTGATCTTTCAGAATCTGGTATTTATTTTTTCGAAAAATGCACCTGTAACGATCTATTCAGGTTTTATTGCAGAAAAAATGCGAATTTTCAAACATTTTTTTTTATCGAACGTTTTTAACGTTTTCGTATTGAAATCCCTTAAGAATTCTTACTGTAACTAAAAAAACCACGTCAATTTGTCCTAAACTTGAAGTTAGATCATTGACGATTGTTTAATTTCATGTAGAAATAAACAAAATGGCGGCCTAAAGACGAAACAAATATCAAAATCTTCAGGAATTTTTTACTAAAAAACGATAGACTTTAGGAAAAAATGTTATAGAATAAACAGTTCTTAGAATTCATTAAAGAACAGGCTGAAATTTTTTTAGAATTTTTTGAAGACTTTTTGGATTTTTCAAAATCACCAAATGTCAAAAATTCTAAAAAGTCATCAAAAAATTCTGAATAAATTCCAACGTGTTCTTTGATGAATTCTAAGAACTTTTTATTCTACAAAATTATTTCCTAAAGTCCATCGTTTTC
>NW_014559567.1:0-681 GCF_001313825.1 Dinoponera quadriceps
CAGGGAGGAAAACGTCCGCATGTAAAGAGAATGCGACATTTCATACGCATCAACCTAATATTTTCAATCTTTTTTAATAATTATTCTTTAGGAACCTTTAAATATCTTATCCAATCAAAAATAAGCAATAAAACAGTGTTTGTTAAATTGATATTTTCATTCATTAGAAATACTGTCGTAATAAGACACTTGATGTGCTTATTCCATTTAAACCATTTTTTTCTAGTTTCTTCTCATTTTTTCAAAGAATAAGGACTAAAAATATATTTATAATATCCCTAAAAATAATAATAAATCATAGAACAATCAATAATATGCTATGTTTTGCTAATAATAGTGGCTTTGTGGGATCTAGATGACTCCAGGTGAATGTTTATGTAAAAAAATAAGATGATTACTCCTAAGTTAAGTTGCGACCGAGCCGTTGCTGAATACTCCTGCTGATCCTTATAANAACCGTCTCTGGACCGATCGCGCTATTGCTGCAGAGATCCTATGAATCACAACATAGCGTGCGTCCTGCTGCACTATAAGCTACACCTTTTATGGGCCAATATCACGATTGATACGTATTGTCTCATCGCATATCGCGATTCCCTGCACACTACTAATCGTAGCCCGCTTCAACAAGACAACCCGACTGAGCATTATCTCATGACAAACTATACTCGCCTATTGTAA
>NW_014559568.1:0-2192 GCF_001313825.1 Dinoponera quadriceps
AACGCCATCTATTGCACCTCCGCACGAACTTTTGCACTCACTCAATACTAGGATAAAGTAGGATTAAAAAATTACCAGACCGTTGAAAGAAATGTGTAGATAAGATGTGGACTATGAAGAAGTATAAGAAAAATGGAAATTAGAATTTATTTTGAAAAATATGTGGTTCTTTTTGCAAAAGGCTAGTTTATATTTGATCCACCCTCGTAGTTTCCTTTATATAAATTTATCCTCTCTGCCTCTCATAATTGGCGTAACAATTATCCGTAATAATTTTTTTCACTATATGCTTTCATTTATCTATGGCAGTGGGAATATTTTTTTAAAAGGAAAATAATTATTTAACCTTTACTTTACTTGTTTTAATCACACTTAATTGAAATGATAAATATTGAAATTTGTACAAATCTTTTTATGTATTGAATTATATTGGGTTGCCCGAAAAGTAATTGCCGATGGCTCCAATAGATGGCTTTAAGCGTTTGTTTGAATGTCTTCTGTCAATGTTATGATTTTTTTCTTTTGACGTTTGTAAGCTGTCACTCTTAGTTGACTTTAGAAGCAAATTACCCGTATTTTTGTTAAAAATTGTTAGTTTGGCGTCAGTTTTAGTATGGAGTCCAATAACGAGCATTTTCGTCATATTTTACTTTTTTATTTCCGCAAAGGAAAAAACGCAGCGCAGGCTGCTAAACGTGACGTACATGGCGAAGAAGCCTTAAAAGAAAGACAGTGCCGCAATTGGTTTGATAAGTTCCGTTCTGGAGATTTTTCACTAAAATATGAGCAACGTTCAGGTCGGCCATTGCAAGCTGATAATGACCAAATCAAAGCCATAATCGTTTTGGATCGTCATATATCTCAGCGGGATATTGGAGAAAAGTTGAAAATACCAAAATCAACAATCCACGATCAAATAAAACATCTTGGATTCGTTAAAAAGCTTGATATTTGGGTACCACATGAATTGAAAGAAATTAATTTAACAAAGCGTATCAATGCTTGCGATTCTCATCTCAAGCGCAATGAATTCGATCCTTTTTTGAAGCGAATAATTACTGGTGATGAAAAATGGATTGTTTACGATAATATTAAGCGAAAACATTCATGGTCCAAACGTGATGAGCCACCACAAACCACCTCGAAACTGATATTCAGGAAAAGAAGATTTTGCTATCAATTTGGTGGCATTGGAAGGGTGTGGTATTTTTTGAGTTCCTTCCATGGAACCGAACCATCAATACGGATGTCTACTGTCAGCAACTGGACAAACTGAATGCAGCGATTAAAGAAAAACGGCCAGAATTGGTCAATCGTAAGGGCGTCATTTTCCACCAGGACAACGCTAGGCCACACACATTTTTGATTACTAGCCAAAAATTAATGGAGCTTGGTTGGGAATTGATGTTACATCCACCATATAGTCCTGACATTGCGTCGTCAGATTACTATTTATTTCGATCCTTGTAGAACTACTTGGATGGTAAAACTCTTAAGGATGATGAAACTGTGAAATCGCACTTGGATCAATTTTTTGCCGATAAAAACCAGAAGTTCTACGAGCTTGGAATTATGAAGTTGCCAGAAATATGGCAGAAGGTCATCGAACAAAATGGAAAATATGTCAGTGATTAAAGTTCATTCTATGCACAAAAAAAATTGTATTTTATTTCAATGAAAAAATCGGCAATTACTTTTTGGGGAACCCAATATTTTTCGTAAATTCTCGGGATATATTGTGCACTAGTGTGCGATATGCTGTTTATATACTGAATATTATAAATGTATTGTGTAAACCTGCACTATTACTAAGAATAATTAAAAATTTTCATGACAAAAACAATATATTAGGTGCGCAACTTAACCAGTTAACTGTGGCGCCCTCATTTAAAAGTGCGCACAGTTTTGTGTCGCCAGAATCGAGCCACGACGAGAATATTCGTCAATCACAGAGTNAATGAAAAAATCGGCAATTACTTTTTGGGGAACCCAATATTTTTCGTAAATTCTCGGGATATATTGTGCACTAGTGTGCGATATGCTGTTTATATACTGAATATTATAAATGTATTGTGTAAACCTGCACTATTACTAAGAATAATTAAAAATTTTCATGACAAAAACAATATATTAGGTGCGCAACTTAACCAGTTAACTGTGGCGCCCTCATTTAAAAGTGCGCACAGTTTTGT
>NW_014559569.1:0-947 GCF_001313825.1 Dinoponera quadriceps
GTGCCCATTCGTTTTTGTACATGATCAATACATTCTTTTTTTGACACTTGCGACGTTCCCCGCCCGCAACTCTCGCGGGGGAACGTCCTCGGGTACGGTCGAGAGCTTTTTCCGACGGCCCTCGGATGGCTCGCCGGATGTCCAGGTTCGATGGTGAAAAGAGAGGAGAGTTTGATCTTCCGTAATACTATGTATATTTCGTGTCGGTTGGTTTTACAACGCCGGAACAGATTGTAGTTGGTGTTTTAATTTGCCGTTCTGCGTACGGCGGCTGTTGACAGGTGCGCCTGTATTTTGATGGAACAGCTGATCGTTGATTTCGTGGTGAGACGGTAGCGCGGTCGGACGGACGTGTTTCGGTGTCGCGGCGCGTTGTGTATTCCGTGTCGAGAGTGTGGATCGGACGAGGCGCGGGGAGCGGGCGCGGTGTTTACGCGTCGCACGGTTAATTCACAACCGCCTTTAAACGCTACGCAATGCGTTCTCCGATGCTTTTTAAATTGCCAGAGAGAGTGCAGGCGGTAGCCACACGCAGGTGGCACGGAAACAGCGGAGGCACTTTCCGGGCTCAGAGGCCCCACGGGTCGGCACGGTGCGGCACTTAGGAGCTCCGGCTCCTACAACGTCGCGAATATCCCGTGGGGACTGCTACATCGGTAGCATGCGGAGGTTCGTGTCGCGAACAATCAAACGGTCGGTTTCGGTGGAAGAGTCGGGGCCGAGAACACACGGCGGAGACGGCGAACACGCCACCCCCTTTCCCGCCAACTTCGTTGCGACTCGCGCCTTCCCCCGAATCTTACATGCTACGGTTCGCTCGCGTGGTTGCCCGCATGCAACTCGATTTCGCCATCGCGAGGGACCCGGTGTCCCGTTTCGTGTGGGGGTGTGTCGGCCAAGATCGGGTGGCGGTGACGCGACCGAGAATACTCGGTAGAGACGGCGAA
>NW_014559570.1:0-475 GCF_001313825.1 Dinoponera quadriceps
GTCGATAAGTTTCCGGAGAGCGGTAAATTACCATAGTCGATAAGTTTCCGAAGAGCCGTAAGTTATCAGAGTCGATATGCTTCCTGGGATCGGTACGTTTCCCGGGGCCGGTATGTAATTTTGTTGCACATCGTAGAAGCAAAGTGAGGTTCAGATTCAAATTTTTGGATAAATTCAAAGAAGGATGGTACTTCCGACTTACGCAATGCAAATAATTCATACCATATTCTGGAAGCAATCGTTGTCATTAGGTTTGCATTACGAAGGTCTGAGTAACCTGTGTAATCTCATAAATTTCAAGTCGCTTAGCATTAAGTATGGCAAAAATATCTATGACTAGGACTTTGAAAAAATATCAGCAGAGTTTCCGGAATAATGTGGCATCTGAGGATGTTAAAAAATTACTGAGAGAGGATTGGAGAGGCACTGTATAGAATGTTCAATGTGAAGAAATTGATTTTTACAAATTACAAGA
>NW_014559571.1:0-384 GCF_001313825.1 Dinoponera quadriceps
ATTGCGCGAATTTCCGAGACACATTGACGTTTTGTGGGACAAACTTTCCGAGCATATAAGAGCGGATTCGGAAGTGCAAAGTTATCGTCGCTGTGAAGAGCATTACAATCGCCCTTGGCAGCGAACGCACATCGACGGTCCAGCACCATTGATCAGAGAGTGTGACGAATGTCAGCGACGAGTGTAAAACGAGGTAGTGGTTTGTTGAGTCGCGCGATAAACGCGCTGCCCGTCGAGTTACACATACCTGGATATAATTTTTGCGGTCCTGGAACTCGCTTGGCAAAACGATTGGTCAGAGGCAATCGAGGTATTAATTTATTAAACGCCGCGTATCGCGAGCACGATATCGCGTATTCGCGTAGCAACGATCTCGCCGAAAGG
>NW_014559572.1:0-1137 GCF_001313825.1 Dinoponera quadriceps
TAGCAAATTAGATGGTTATTTTGAATCAAAGACGGAAAATAGTTTTTTGACGAGCTTAAGTGTTCAAAGAAAAATTTGAAAAGTAATTAAAATTAAGGAGATTATTTTTCATAAAAATAATAAGGAAAAAATTTTAACTTAGTTTATTTATTCTCTGTGCAAAACTTCTCAAATGCCCTGTATCCGTATAACCAAGCCAAACACGCTGAGACTGCATGAATATGACATCGTTAAGTGGTGATGATCTTACGTTCTACTAACTGGCATTTCTTGTTAACGGCATACTTAATATTATGATAGCGATTAAAAACAAAATAATATGGGTAACCATCACAATCATCATGTGACTATTATAAAGTAAACCTAGTATGTAATTAAATGTTTACGTTTATGCAGCGATTTCGGTCACTGGTGTGGACGGCAGTCAATTAAACGTATTAAACATCATATTTTTGTACAATTTAATAGTATAATTCTATGAAGTAATTTATTGATTTTTCAAATGTAAAATATTGCGATTGATGTGAATAGAAATTCAGTTAAAATACGCTCGGCGGTGAATGCATTAAAAAATTTCGTTATTTTTCATAAGGTAATTGTAACTAAATATTAAGTAGGGAAAAAAGAAATCCATTATTTTTTCGGTAGATGGCTCTAGTGATGGTTATCTCGTAAAGTACCAATCAAACAATGTCAGATTTATGCTCGTTGGAAAGGTTACATTTCGCACTAAAAAAATTCTTTTGTTGTTTCTGGTTTCGTTCATTCCATTGTGAGTTACAGGGTGTTAAAAATGGAAGTCAACAAAGAGAAAATTCGAAACATTTTACAGTTTTTTTTTCACAAAGGCGAAAATGCAAGCCAGGCGGCTGTAATTGTGAATGGTGTTTACGGTACCGATACTGTAACAGCCAATTACGTGCAATTTTGATTTCGTCGATTCCGTTCAGGTATTTTTCATGTTAAAGATGCACTTCGCACAGGTAGGCCCGTCGTCGAAAATGTCGATAAAATCACAGACATAATCAAAATTGACCGGTATGTTAGCAGTTGTAGCATCGCCCAGGAACTAAAGATCGACCATAAACCAGTTTTTAACCATTTGCACAAAGCTGGATTCAAAATGAAGCTAGATGT
>NW_014559573.1:0-508 GCF_001313825.1 Dinoponera quadriceps
CGATCGTAAACGATTAGAGATTACTGGTACTTCCCAATTAGTTACGACACTAAGTCATAGATATTTCGATTCCTTACTAAATTTCGAATAAATTAGTGAAGAAGAATGATGGAACCTCTCAAAAAGTTAATAACAACGATCATTTGTCTACCATCCGCGCGCAGCGCCGCAGCGGAGGCGATCGTAAACGATTAGAAATTACTGGTACTTCCCAATCAGTTACGACAATGAGGCTTAGATATTTCGATTCTTTATTAAATTTCGAATAAANGTGAAGAAGAATGATGGAACCTCTCAAAAAGTTAATAACAACGATCATTTGTTTACCATCCGCGCGCAGCGCCGCAGCGGAGGCGATCGTAAACGATTAGAAATTACTGGTACTTCCCAATCAGTTACGACAATGAGGCTTAGATATTTCGATTCCTTATTATATTTCGAATAAATTACTGTATGAGTATGTTTGATATTGGAAATAGAGAAATAACAACGATCATCTGTTTCCATC
>NW_014559574.1:0-272 GCF_001313825.1 Dinoponera quadriceps
CGGCTTGGTGCCGAGGCGCAGAAGGCACACCAGCGGTTCGAGCGGTATGAAATCCGCTAAGACAGAAAGTCTGGTGTGTTGGAGCTTTGGGGTTGCTGGCGAATGCTGTCACTTTTAAATATAATATATACTCCCTTCCCCTCCCTTTTATCCCTTCTTTAAAAATCACAGCACTTACGGGAACAGAAAATCAGTTCTCATGAGGTATTTTCTAACTTAACCCTTCCATCTTTCCTGTGAACTTTACTGCGTAACCGCAAACAGATAAACTG
>NW_014559575.1:0-369 GCF_001313825.1 Dinoponera quadriceps
CTGCGGGGGAAAGGTTGAGCGGAGGGACGGCGAGTGGAGGTCGGAAAAAGAACCCGAGGTAGTAAGAAAGGTAAGAATTTACGTAGAAATTCGCGCGATTAGAACGCAGCCCTTGTCTCTATTCCGGGGACGTGTACGAGTGGAAATTCTCCGACTGCGAAATGGATTTGCGACAAAGTGACGGCGAAGCAAAAGAGGAATTCTGATGAGTAGGCCGCCTCTCGCTCTCTTTTTCCCCGTCTTTCGCCTTTCGTTATGCGACAGAGTGACACATTCGGAAAGACAGCGGGAAAGAGGAACGAGAAGAGGAGAGAGAAAGAGAGCAAAAATATTGAGTAAAGGCTAGAGAGAGAAAGAGAGAGAGAGAGA
>NW_014559576.1:0-224 GCF_001313825.1 Dinoponera quadriceps
ACGCGCGATTTTATATACACGCGATGATAGAAAGTAAAAAACGAAACGTTGTCCTTTAAATGACGAAACGTTTAAATCACTTATATCATTCACTGCATTCTTTTCTTAGCATGCTATGACATATAATTTATTGATTTTGCAGGCAAAACGGAAACGAAAGATGGAAGAAACATCGAAATGGCAAGAAATGCACAAACAATGCAGCAAATTGTTCCCGACCATGT
>NW_014559576.1:319-547 GCF_001313825.1 Dinoponera quadriceps
AAGTACCGAATTCGATACATAAATTAAGGCCGAGCGATATCGATGTCATTGCCGCGATGGATGACTCGCTGATAGGTGGAGCTGGGATTTTCGCAAACAACCTGTTCAAATAATGGTAGAAAATAAATGAGTTACGGCGCTTGGCGGAGGTCAAGGCACATGGAGGCAATACGTGACTTTTCCAAATATCTTTAAGGTCGAACTATTCATTGTTTTTTTCTCGGAACC
>NW_014559577.1:0-1251 GCF_001313825.1 Dinoponera quadriceps
TCATCTTCATCCAATAAGGCTTACAATTCGTTGTCTGCGAACTTTTTCGCTGGTTTCCCACGCTTTCGTTTCTCACGTCAAAATCACCACTTTTGAATTTTTCAACCACTAGAAACACTGTGTTTTACCAAGAGCATGTTCACCGTAAGTTTCGACAAGCATTCGATGCGATTCTGCATCAGTTTTCTTCAAATGATAACAAAAAACCAATGCTGTCCGCAAATCGTATTTCGTAGGCTCAAAACTCGACATGTTTAAGGTTATAGAAAAATATACCGGTGTATGGAACTTGGGTTGTTGTTTGTTGAAAATCTTCGTCAGCTGTTAGAGGGAGATGATGGCGCCGCAGAAGCGGTCTTAAGATCCCTAAATTAATGGCTAGCACCATCTATAGGGAAATTTCGGTTTCATACTTCTACACCTGGTACACAACACTCCGATATATCGCATACACTCCGATTCACCCTGCGAGATCCAAATGTATACCGCACAGAAAACACTTAAAAATTTTAACATTAATTATGTCAACATGAACCAAACTGTAATCATTTCGTTGATAAAAAACAACGCTTGGCTGTATTCAACGCACTGCACACAACCAATGTTGATACATTATAAAGACAATATTGAATATCGAGAGAAAATTAAAAAATCAGGAATTATTCAATTTCGACAGCAGTGCAGACTGACAATAGAAGATATTATAATACAGACCCAGTATACTTTTGAAACTAACGAAGTACAAATAAGTATACCAGAATATAATCTCACATTTTCTCATGAAAACACAGCAAATTAAAACAAAAACAACTCAGTACGAACTCTAACACTGAAAAAGTGATACAGAACCTCGCGGAATTAACAAATTTAGGAAACAGATTGTCCGAAATACGCCAAGATCTAGAAAATCAAAATTCTTTCGAAAAACATAAATATTTAATATATTCAACCGCGCCGAGTGGAATAACCATTATAATTGTAATCATCGTTATAATATTAATATTAAGAAAGTTACAAAACATTACGAAAAGTAACCCAATTTTTATAGAACTCAACAATGACATAAGGCGAAAGATAAAAAAACCTCGCTGTAAATTAAGAGAAACTCGCCAAAACGAAACCAACGAATAAAAATAATGTAATAGTTAAAGACAAACGATTATACTAAAATATTGTACACGGAAAAAAACTATTGTAAAGAAAAACGTCGTCCCTCCGTTTTCTGTCTCCAACGGGGGAGGGATGTTGTAA
>NW_014559578.1:0-203 GCF_001313825.1 Dinoponera quadriceps
GTAAAACGAGGTAGTGGTTTGTTGAATCGCGCGATAAACGCGCTGCCCGTCGAGTTACACATACCTGGATATAATTTTTGCGGTCCTGGAACTCGCTCGGCAAAACGACTCGCCAGAGGCGATCGAGGTATTAATCTATTAGACGCCGCGTGTTGCGAGCACGATATCGCGTATTCGCGTAGCAACGATCTCGTCGAAAGGCA
>NW_014559579.1:0-1307 GCF_001313825.1 Dinoponera quadriceps
CAAACAATTTTCTATTTTTTCACTCCAAATTAATATCACATCTTTAACACAACATTCCGCATAGAAATACGTAGCCAATTTTCAATAAGTTAATATTTCGATTTTTTAGGTACAAATAAGTGCCCGTTTTTTGGTAGTAAAATGAACTTTTTTTTTCAAATGCTCGCCAATTTAACAAAAATGAATATTTTCAAAATCCCCTACGTATTTCTATAGCTATACTAATGTAGTTTAAGAAAAAATTTTTTATTTTGTTCCAGATTAATTTTTGCTGCACTTCTACTGCGTGCCGCGGAGCCCCTCCAAAAAAAACCGTTCCGCAGAAACGGCTGTTGGGCAGCCATTTTGTAATATTTTTTAATAAACAAAATTTTTTTTAAAACTTCAAAACATGCTTAACAACATCCTTAAAAAGAATTACCCTTTTACTTTTCCTTCCACTTAAAAAAAATCGCAAAAAAACGTTAAATTTTCGCTCTCTACTGTGGTGTAACCCCTTAACAGCAAGGTTTAACGTTACTTTTCCAGCAATATTGAACCATTTGAAACAAATCATAAAGAAGCTAAATAGATGGGTTCCGCGTATTTCATTGCCACTCCTTCTTTAGGCTTCTTCACTACCAGTATAAACAAGCTATCGTTAAGATGCCAAAACTATGTCGATAGTTTAGACGCATACATTGATTAATTGTACTGCTTACTTGAAATACAATGAACTAAATTTTTGATTCAAAATCGGACATTTCATATTTAATCATCTATTAGGTGCGCAATTTAATTATTGCCCATTTTCATTGAATTTTGATATTAATTTATAAAAAGTCGAATAGTTATATCATCTTCAAAGTAATTTCCCTTGCTTTTTTCATATTTGCACCATCTTTCGGAGAGCCGTTGAATTCACTTTGAAAAAAAGAAAGTTATTTTGAGTTGAAAAGCTCAACAATATTTTTATCGATATTCTCGACAAAAGTGAAGTGGGTATCAGCTAGGCGATGTTGCAGGGATCTAAAAAGATTATAATCCGAAGGTGCGAAGTTTAAAGCGTACGCCAGAGATCAAATCTCCCAGCCCAAGTTAGTGATCATTTACAAAATCATTTTACTGTATGTGGCCGTGCGTTGTTCTGAAGCAAGATAATCTTCTTTCTTCCTTTGCCGGCATAAGACTTTTTCACCTCTACTGTGTCGCTAGCACGAATCAATTGTTGCTGATACGCTCAGCAGTGACCGTTTTACTACGTTAGAGTATCTCATAGTGTACGAGGTCTGTTTAAAAAGTATCGCGAATTTTGTGTTTTTTCAAAA
>NW_014559580.1:0-418 GCF_001313825.1 Dinoponera quadriceps
GTTCATGACCGATGATGACGTTTTAATTCTTCCAATTGACGTTGCGCGGCTTTCTCATCGTTTACCGTTTTGACGACTCCAGCTGCTCCCCCGACCAGCGAACCGACTACTCATAATAACGGTAGAACTGGTAAAACACCACCACGTTTCGCCGTTCGAAGTATTCGTTTTTTATTCATCATCTTCTTCGTTTTCATACCCATGCCGAGTTTTTTCTTCGTTTTCATCGCCGCCCAGACTGCTGTAGCTGCAGCTCTCTCCCCTAGAGTCGAATCTTTCGCAGTTATGCGTTCTCGAGCTCTCACAGCGAGAATCTCATCCGCTGCGTGCCTTTCGGCGAGATCATTGCTACGCGAATACGCGATATCGTGCTCACGACACGCGGCGTCTAATAGATTAATACCTCGATCGCCTCTGG
>NW_014559581.1:0-528 GCF_001313825.1 Dinoponera quadriceps
GTAAAAGAAGTAAATAACAACGCGAAACGTTTTTTAGAAGAAGAGAAACGTACATTTTGCGCGTACACGCTGCAAAATAAACGAGCCGTGGGGTCACATCCGACCCAACCTTACCGTTAGAGGGTAAAATTAAAATAAAGACGTCGGCGGCTCGATGTTCTTAAAATTACGTCGCGCGAGCACCGCGACTCTACTCCGAAGGAAGGTTGTTTACCGGCGCGTTCGCACAGGCGACTTCGCTCCTGCGAGCGCACCTCGAGAAGGATGACCCCGCGGCGCGACCTGAGAGGCGCCGGTCCGCATTCGGCCCCGCACATTTTATCTGTGCACGCGCGAACGTGTGTGTACAAGTGGACGCGATCATTAATTAATACCTTCCGGGACCGCGAGACGAGTCATGAATCAACGCCGTTGCAACGGCCGGTTTTTTCGCGTCGTGTCGGAATCGGCCGGACGAAATATCTCGCCGCATCGCGCCGGTCTATCATCGCCAATGATAAACAATGCCGCGCGACGCGATTATTAATC
>NW_014559582.1:0-447 GCF_001313825.1 Dinoponera quadriceps
AGCGATGCATCATATATTTCCAGATGTATCGAATAATTTATTGTGCGGCGTGTTTAAAAAACTTAGCGAGAATAAGAAGTTGCCCGAGACGAAATTTAATATTTATTATGAAAAGATCTCGAATTACTAGTTGACGTGTCTAATATTAAACCGCAAATAAAAAAATCTTATTGACATCTGTCGACCCTTTTACTTCATTTTTGTTTCAAGTATTATATTACATGTGCTGAAATGTCGCGGGATTTTTAATGAAAACAATCATTTTTTGGACAAAGTTATATTTATTCCTCAACATAGTGCTTTCGAGTGCTATAAACTTGGTATAACGATTTTCCAACATTTCGATGCACTTTCTGTAGTACGAAATGTCCAAGCCTTCAAAATAAACCTCGGTTTCCGCGATGACTTCCTCATTCGATGTGAATCTTTTTCCCTGGAGCCACTGCT
>NW_014559583.1:0-604 GCF_001313825.1 Dinoponera quadriceps
ATTAAAATTTAATCGCATTTAATCGATTTCAATCGATCATTTAACATAAAAAATCTCGAGAACGGAATTTGGCAAACCATTTTTGACACACACGTTCTGTTAAAGCATCGTCCCCATACACATTACAAATCTTCTTATGAGCTTCCGCAGCTCGTTTGCCTTTTTTGAAATAAAAAAGTAAAATATGGCGAAAATGGACGTTCTTTTNAATACTCTGGTATTAACCGGCGTATGTTTACAAATAGGTTAAGTGGAACGTCGCTTTTCAGCTGCGCAAGCGCGTTGTGCGATAGCGCTGTGGAAAAGAGATAGCAGAACGAGTAAACCTACTCCGATTAAAAAACCGAACTTATTTGCCAACCCAATACAAATATATGACGGATAGCATGGCAATATGTCATACACTCTGTAATGTATTCTTATTGTGTTAGAACTAAAATATTAACTCGGAAATCGCATGCGAAGCGAACAATTACATATCACGACAGTTTGGGGAAAACCTGCGAGAAAAGTTTAATTGATAAATGTACGTACGCAAAGCAGCGTGCAAACATTTAGAAAGCAATTTTCCAAATCGCTCTGGACGCTCTAGTGGACCACAATC
>NW_014559584.1:0-5953 GCF_001313825.1 Dinoponera quadriceps
AATATTATAATTAATTTTGGAGCAGAAATCCCCAGAAATCCCTACATTAATTTTTCATCCCGGAGGTCGCCTGTTGACATCGTACCGGCCCCGGTAACGGCCCCTATACGATGTCAACAAGCAATTACTGGGATAAAAGAAGAGTGTAGGGAAGCGAAAGCGAGGAAAAAGAGCGATAAAGAAAACAGGAGGAGAAGGGAATTCCAAGTTACCTCGGGACATAATAATATATTTACAGGGTGTCCCAGACGCTGGACATCCATCTTGCTGGAAAAACATGTTTAGGCGCGGGAGTGACGAACCGTGGGGTCCTTATCTCTGTTGACACACATTCACACACACAAACACTCAAACACACAAAGAGGTGTAAATCCGACCGTGCAACCTCCACCTTGGGTAATGCTAATGCCGGCGGTACCGTAACTTTCAACCCTCATAACTCGAAAAGTACTGATTAAAAAAACGTTTCATTGTAGCGTTTTGGAAAGCTCTCTAGGTAAGCTACAAGAATATGCATTGAAAAATGGGAGTTTCCATTTAAGAAATTAAAGATGACCTTCACGTGATCTTCAAACCACTATCCAAGGTCAAACCAATGACACCATCTTATGTGCCCCTCGAAGTTACAAAACTTTTATCTGAAATATTTTTCTTTAAAATGTCGCGTTTACGAAAAAATCAGGTGAGACGGGTGGTCTGGGACACCCTGTATATATATATATGTATATAATTATTAAGGAATAGTATGAAAGATAACTGAAAGATTTATAAAAAAAGTTTTCCAAGTTATTAAAAGTACAATAATTCAGAATATAATATATATATTATGTACATGAAATGATTGGCTGCAATTGCCAGAAAAAATTTTGTAATCACTTTGCGCTGTACTGCTAACAGCATTGCAACTGTTTTAATATTTTCTGCTGAACGACATCTGCGGTTTTTTGTTTTTTTCAGCATGTTTTTTAAGCGATCGTAATTTCTTTCCACCACATTTTTCCTATGCCAGACTGCTTATTAACATTTTGCGGTCCATGGACGGCATGATCGCACTCGTTTCTACGTTGTAGTCCTTCGACGGCACTGTGCCGTCGTGATCTGACAACATTGGTTTTATTGATAAATCTAAACATATGCGGTTTTAAGCAACTGGCAACATGCGAAATAGATAAATAGTGATTCGTAGCTATGTCAAAACAACTGACGATCGCTCCAAGTGTTAGGATTGTTCTTTCGGAGCTAATCATTCGAACCTAGTCGATCGACAGATCTTATCAGTGTAAAAGCTATCGTAAGCTGGAGAAAAGCAAAAAAAGGTTATTTAACACAAATTTTTCTTCAAGGTATAGAAATTCAAGTTGTAGAAAGTAAATACGCCTCTTATAATCAGTTGGTTTATTATTTATCAGTCGTACACGTGTTTTTTAATTGTATTTGTTTATTTATCTACTGGTTGGTTTTGTATCATGTCGTATCTTATATTATTTTGTTTCATATTACATGTTCATAGATACTGTTTTACCGATATTTCCTCTTATGTGTCGTGAGAAAAATCTTGTTAGAATCATCGGATGAAGAAAATATGAATTTAAATTCGCAGAGAAAAAATAATATTTGCAAATACATATAATGTTTTTTTATTCTTTTATTAATTCTCTTGATATAATTTATGCGCTTAAAAAATCGATTATATCTATCTATGTTTGACTTTTGTCCAGCTCAAAATACACCATGATTTTGATGGTTTCAAAAAGTGAAGCTCTTTCAGAAAAGTTAACTTTTATGATGTTTAATAATAGAGAAAAAAAATGAACTTCACGATAAAAGTTTTTTGAATACGCTAGGTGCAATATTTTTTAGATATCAACATTTGTATAGTAAGTAAATCAACCAAATAAGCGCGGCTACTTTCGTATTATGCCTTCGAGAAGTTCAAACACATTAGTCAAGCGTCTTCGGGTGGGCCGCGGACCGCAAAATATTAAACATGGAGCAGTGTAAATTGCGAAGTGTCGTTCAATAGAAAATCTTACAACAGTTGTAAAGCGCAAAAGAAAGCCTTTATTAGCTGCTTTCTCTGCTAAACGCAACCATTACAACGCACGACGTCCTTTTAAGTAAGTGTAGCAATAGATGTGATAGTTAAATAATTATTTATAAAGAATTTAAGGAGAAAATCGAAATATATACGGAAGCTGTGATCCGGTCGAAAAAAAATACTATTTATAAAATGTGAATGCTCTATAATACAAAAAGGTTAATATAAAACGGTGACGATAATTATTAAAAAATATTAATATCCATGATGAAGGACATTATTTATGCCGAGAATCGCGAGGAAACTCACAGCTCTGAGGACGTATGTCTCAAATATTTCTGAAACAGAAACGCCGCAAGAGAGTTTATTTTTTCTCTCTCTCTTCCTCTCTTTTGCTGCTGTTCCAAAGTCTAGGACAGAGGTCTCGGTCTAAGCTAAAACGAAATGGATTATGATGTAGACCGGTATTATTATAACTTGGAGCTGTGGCAATCTGCGTTTATACGATAACACAATTCAGGTTTTATTATGACCGCAAAAAGGACTTATATAAAAGAACCAGCAGCAGGTACGCAAACGACTTCGAAGAATTTTTTAGAAGCATAAATGCGGCATTTGAATAGATCGACAGTAATTTCTTAGATAATTGTGACCTCAATCAAAACTGTTTTCATATACAGTCAACAAGAAATAATGTAATTGCGGAACTAATGAATATAAATGATCATCCACTATATATACTTTTGCCATTTATGTACGCGACATTAGTACAGAAGAAGAAGCCAGACAGAACACTTTATGCTGAACAATATACGAAGTCTAGTGTGTAACGATGGACACGGAATTAACGGCGACATTGTACCTACCGAACATTAGTTATTCTTTACTGGCTATAATCATTGCCATGCTTATCACACTACATTATTACATTGAGACTAGGCATGTGATACGACTTTCATTGAAGTTACCACGTAAGTAAAGAGTTCAACGATTCAAAGAGACAAAAACTTCTATTGCAATATTTTCCATTTCACGTTTGATTCATAATCGAGCGTTGTAATTAAATACATTAAAACTACTGTATATTTCTTTCTAGATCCACCACGCATACCTATTATTGGTCACCTCCTGATAACATTAAAAATAAATTCCGAAGATGCACTAATCTGTTTTGTTAAACTTTGCGCTAAATATGGCTCAGTGTTATCATTATTTTATGGAACACGAGCCTTTATCTTCTTAACAGATCCGCAAGATATAGAGGTTATTTTAAATAACCCAGAACACATCGACAAGCCCGCAGAATACGGATAAATAAATCCAGTTAAATCAATTTCCAGGCGGATTATTGTCCAGATAATCCCGGTAACGTTAAGATTTAATCGAGATAATGTTCGAATAATGATCGAAAAGTGAGTTTTTATTGTCATTTTCTCGTGATTTTCTTGTCACCTGGATATCATTACTCTTTTATATTCGGTCTCAGTTGGATCCTTAATCAGAGTGAACCTATTTAGTTTTGCGTTTCTTCACACTCAAAAGCGCCTGCTGCGCTTGATGCGCCAATGAATTTCAATTCTACCTACATACAAAATTATCCACAACGCTATAGATGCTTTAAACCATGGCTCGGAGATAGCATACTGTTCAATAACGGTGCCAAGTGGCTAAAAGAAAGACAAACGATTTTAGCCACATTTCGCATGCAGATCTTGAGGAAATGCGTGCCGTTATTTTATGAGAACAGCCAAGATCTGGTAAGACGACTTGCGCAAAATATCAACGAGCGATTTAATTGCCATGAACATTTATCAGTCGCAACTTTTAATATGTTGGTGGAAGCGGAAATGGGGATAAGTAGAAAAAAGATTGAAGACATCAGTTTTAATTATACGACGGCCGTGATAAAGTAAGGGGTTTTACTTCGTACCTACTACACGTTGTTACTTTGAACCTTCGCATATAACGTTTTATTGTCCCGTTTTTTAAACGTCGCAGACTGAGCGAGATTGTGCATAAACGACAGATCGACATGTCATTACAATCAGATCTGTTGTTCCGTTTTTCGAAATTCGCCAAGCTGCAGCAAGAGCTGCTCCACACCGTCCACTCAGCGGCGAGGTTAGTGATCCAAGAGAAATGGAAGGACATCGAAGAAAAGCAGTTTAAAAATAAACATCAAATCGAAGCTGAAAATTTAACCGAGAACGCAGAAAACGGTATCAACACGATCAATTACAAGATGCATTATGCGAGAGATGATCTGGACGATATCGAGAATGTTGATATGAGCGAGAAAAAGCAACTGCATTTCTTAGAGATGTTGATGGACATGAGAAAGAACGGAGAAATGACCGACAAGGAGATTTTGAATTTTGTCAACTCGATCTTGTTCGCGGTATAATATCAATTTCGCAGCAATTAATTACTAAGATTCTTTAATAATTCATTGAAATCAAATTCAGTATTTTGCAAAAACAATATTACGCACACGTCTTAATTCGAAAACTACTTGTAGAATATATATCGAGCCAAAATGTTACAGGCCCACGAGACAATAGCAGCTGCTTCGAGTTTCGTGCTTTGTACATTGGGATGTCTTCCGGAAATCCAGGTAAATCTATTTGCGATATCCTTAAATTGAAAAATTTAGTTAATATTAATTAATATTAATGTTTAGTTAATATTAATGTTTTAAACATTATTAAAAATATTTAAAAGAGAGACAATATAAATTGTAGTATATTTTTATTTAAATACACATTTCATATATGAAATATGACAAACTGTGGACTGAAATTATGAACCGAAAATAAAAAGGTAACAGCTATAGAAGAGGAAGGCATGCTCATCTTATTACTCATAACATGTCAACATGTTACATACGTCATTAGATTCCGATAAGTTCGACTCGAAACGAAAATATTCACTCCAAGATGGAGAGGGAGTGTGAGAAAAAGAGAGAAAAATGTACAGTGAAAGAATTCACTATGTGTACGTTAAAGTGGAAAATCAATGAAACTCGAAAGATTGTGATATTCATACATTTCTTAAGTAAAACTTCAATTCATAGGACATATAGTGATATTCATTACACATCATAAAAGAAAAAAATTTACTCCATAATAGTTACTTCAAATCGAGTTGGCTGTCATTCCATTTTTCGACTTGAGATTTCATTGCATAAAACTCGGAAAGTCTTTGAAGTCGTAATGAAACGATGTCAATGTTAACATTAATTTTTGTTGTGCAGGCACGTGTGCACGATGAATTGGACTCAATATTTTATGACAGCGACAGGGAGTGTACTTTCCAAGACACGATAAATATGAAGTATCTGGATAGAGTTATTTTGGAAACATTGAGGCTCTTTCCTGTAGTACCACTATTCGGTAGGAAGCTTAATAAGGACGCAAGAATAGGTAATCCGATCCAAATATATTTAATCGTGTCACCCGTCGACTCACATATATTTTAAATACACGTATTATAAATTTATTCAAGATAAAAAACGAATCAACTTTATATTAAAGTTACAGGCAATTACGTTCTACCAAAAGATGCTATTATTTTAATATTTCCAGTCGTGTCACATCGCACAGAAAAATATTATCCAAATCCATTAGTTTTTAATCCGGACAATTTCCTGCCGGATAACATGCGGCAGAGAAATAGCTACGCTTACATTCCCTTCAGCGCTGGTCCGAGGTAAAAACAAACGTGTATATACTGAAATATCTTGGGACTTATTATTGGCGTTGCACGAATAGTATTAAATGTTTTCTGTCTTATCTGTTAAAGTTTCACCCGTTTTCCGTAGGTCGTGCTTGGGACGAAAATATTCTATGTTGACATTGAAGGTTTTATTATCGACACTATTGAGGAATTATCGCATTACTTCTGATGTGTCATATC
>NW_014559585.1:0-8335 GCF_001313825.1 Dinoponera quadriceps
TTTGAAAAAACACAAAATTCGCGATACTTTTTGAACAGACCTCGTATTGATCTTTAACTATATTTTTCAGCGTCTTGATAAAGGAGTAAATGTTAGTATCCTAGCTGCATAAATTGGCAGCAGTTTACTAGTAGTTGTGATGTTTGTTTCGGATCTTTCAGTATCGATCTCAAGACTGTTGAATCTATTTGACGTTGAAATAGTAGAACATGATGGACCTAGCCAATACTCAGGTTCGGTTTGTTTACAAGATTCTTCGTCTGGACTATTTCTAGTTTTCTTTGTAGATTTTTTGACTATAGGAATTTTTTCCAAGATTTTGGGATTATCTCCCACAGATTGACTTCTTTCGTGCATAACAAGAACTTCCTGTATGGTATGTTGAATGCATTTATGTTTACATTTCCTTATATCTTGAGTCTTATTCATGCCAGAGTCGTCGTTTATTAAGTCATTCCGGTTATTATTAAAGTTTGCGATATATTTTCCAGTAGTTTCCACTAGTGTGGTGAGTCAAACTGTCACCCCGGTCATAGCCCCCTATGCCCTCGGAAGGAAAGTGCTACTGCACTTGCGGATAATACTCCAGGAGGCACACCACTTCCCCTGGAAGGCCTTTTATGACCGTAGTGTTTATACTCCCGCGGTCATTCTTCCATCGGTATAGCGCCTGACACCTTGGGTTAGGAGCTGGTTTTCTGTCAGGATTATCCTTTCCTCAGATGGATTGTTCTCATTTTAAAGCACCATAAATTCGCCCTTTCGCCCTTCATCAATCTAATATGACCGAGGTCGCATTGCCCAGGGTTCGCGACTAGAACACTAGTAGATTGGACTTGTTGATTTGCTGCAACACGGGGCACTCCACTGAGATCTAACCACACATTTAAACTCTAATTAAACATTATAAATAAATTTTTGCACTGTTTTATACGGTTTTAATTCTGATTAGTCAATGAAATGATAATCAAACCGTTAACCACGGTATAGAAACAAAGCTCAAATAAAAAATTATTAATTTGTTTGTTTCTAGAGAATTCTTGACCTCGAATATTGTATCAATGGTGGAAACTTTCAAACTTTTAATAGAAAATTTATACTAATGATATCCGACTATCCGGCCGGATATTAATAAAAGGACCGTACAAGCCGGATACCAGATATATACCAAGTGTCCGGAATATTCTTAAACATAACTATTAAAGAAGCAGAATATAACAGCGTATCAAGAATGAGGAACATATATGTAATATATATATTATATATTTTAAAAAACATTTATCGTTTTATTATTAATTTATTATTAAACGTTTATCATAATAAATATGCCAGAGACGTCTAAAATGACATTGGCAGGTTAAAAAATTTCTTTAAATAAGACTAACATTTTCAAATGCCATAACATAAAGTAATATAAAATAATATAAAATAAAGGCGTATTTGTTAACATGAACTATTAAATAATATTGTAGAAATATATAAATATCATCCAACATGAAAGATTATTTTTGCAAATTCGTCAAGCCTGAGGGTCCGCCTGCTGACGCTGACGACCGCATAGCGTAGTTGCTGGACTTCCGCGCGCTCTCTCGTACGCAGCCAAGTGTGTCTGGCTCGCGCTCCGGTTCGGCTGCTCCGCCGTAGTTGCCGCGAGCACCGCGGTGCAGCGAAGCGCCGATCTGTTCGTTCGCGCGAAATTTTACTCTCGCACGAGTATAACTACGGGCGCTCCGCGCTCATACGCCTTCTTCTTTTACCTTCTGCGATGCCTATGATTGGTCTTTTCCTATGATTCAGAGTGTGCTTCTGAGCTTTTTGGTCGCAGCAGACGTCAACCGTATTTTTGGACTTATCTTTATACGGTGTCCTGTGGTTTTTAATTCGTAATTCGTTATACTGGGTATCTCAATTTAGCGATTATGTTTCGTCTCCAATAGCTATCTTAGTAGTTGAGGGCAGGCGACGGGCACGTCGCTGCCGATGCTCGCTAAAAATCCACCAAGACCATCTCGAATATTTTCCTCCGAGAACGCAACTTCTCGCAGTAATCATGACCCAGCTTTCTACTGTCTGTGAGGGAAATATATATCGCGCGAGGCAGGCGCCTCTTCTATCGCCGATTACGGCCCAAGGAACAACTGTCAACGTCGTTTCCCTCATTGTCGAGCAACCTCGTTCTACATCTCCATCCAGGAGCCAGCGCTCTCGCTACCGCTCCGAAGTGAGCGTGCTAGCAACTCACATCACTCTCCTGGACGGTACTATTGCGCAAGGCGCGGTCCTCCACCGCACCTAGCCGTCTAAGTTTCCCGCGGACTTAGACGTATATAACAATTCTTACGCGCATCAGATCCGCAAATGTCTTCAGGAGCTCTCGCTCCCCTACGCCCGGAGAAGTATAGGTTTCCGGCGATTCTATTCACCTTTCCCTTCACCGAGACCAGCCACGTGTAAAGGTTTATAGACAGTACATGTTATTTCCCGCGTTCAGTGATACATCAAATCGGAACGTGTCTCAACGCGAAAGAGAGAGCAATTTCAGCAGAATTTCCTTCGCGCTCTCTCTGAGCGATCCCGATACTTCGTTGAAGCGTTCGACGGCGTGCTAGGCGCACATGCAAAATATCTCTCTTGTCGAGCAAGATTCAATGTTGCATTGCCGAGCCAGTCCGCAACAATTAGAAATAATACAAAGGTAGATCAAATATGAATGAGCATTTTGCAAAAAAACCATATATTTTTTAAAATCAAGTCTAATTTATATTTTTCTTATTTTTCTACATAGTCACCCATCTTATCTATACATTTCCTCCAACGGTCTGGTAATTTTTTAATCCCAGTATCATAAAAAGTTCGCGGACCTGTATCAAACCAATCGCGCACGAACTGCTACACCTCCTCTTTTGTTGTGAAGCGCAGTCCACCAAGGGCTTCCTAGAGTGGCCCAAACATATGGAATTCGCATGGTGACAAGTCTAGGCTAGATGTTCTAGGGTGCATATCGGTCAATTTTTGTTGTGTTACTGCTGCTGTTTGGCGTTGTCATGGAGAAGCAACACACTTTTGATCGGAATGCCACGCATTTTTGACCGACAGGCAGCTCGAACTAAAGTTCCTGAGAGATTTTATGAACAGTTAAATGCCGATCGCCTTCAATGAGTTTTCGAACAGCCTCGGTATTCTGCGTTGCGATGCTGGTACGGAAACGGCGCGGGTAGGTAATGTTTTCAACACGCTGCCGTCTTTTCTTAAATTCGTTACACCACTGCTTCACCTGAGTTCCAAGCGGGAAAGGGTTCTTTCCCCGAACTGTGGGAGTACACGGCGCCGAATTTGAGCAGCATTTACATTGTGACGTGGCGGCTCGGAGCGCCCGTCCCAAGGGCGAAGGCCCTATCGTAGTACGAGTGGCGTGCTCATAGAAGCGCGCCGAATTAATGTTATTAGTTTTTTTAATTTATACCTTTTTTTTGAGTTAGCAAAGACCGCGCGCCGCGGGCGCGCGGTAGCGGTAGAGGCGAGCCCCGCGCCCCGACTGAGTGTACACCCCGCTCCGAAGGGCGGCGAGAAGAAGAAGGAGTGTCGACCGCCGGGCGGAGGACCACGCCGTCCTCTGTTCTGAGATGACCGACGAGGGGCCGCTGCCGACACCACCGGGGCTACCCCTTCGACCCCTCGACGACAATAGGGCCGGCGGGCCGAGGTCGCGCTCAGGATAACGGAGCCCGGAGCCGCGGGACCGCGCCGGAAAAGACCGGCGGTGGAGCGGCGGGCTCGGAGGCGACTCGGGCACCGCCGGTAAAGATTCGGCTGCCGAAAAGGAAGGAGGAAGAGGTAGCGGCTCGTTACGACCTTGTCGGTTACAAAATTTTGAGTCAGTTGGAGTTACCGTTACCAACGAGTGAGAGCTATCGTCGAGTGAGAATCGGAGCTACCGTACCATGTCACGTTGTCCTTTTTCGCGCTGTTGCTACCGGGCCGAGGAAAACGCGTGTGGAGTTTTTGGTGGAGGAGTCCCGGAGCCGAAAGATCCTTGGCGGGGATGGAGAGAGAGCGAGCGAGAGAGCAGGAGAGAGGATTACCGATGAGGACCAGCCGCCCGGGAGCCCGCAATTGTAAGGCCGCCTCACCGCATTCTACTACTTGTAAATTTTTTTGTGATTGGGATTTTCGTGGCGTGCGAGGTTCCGGCCCCTTGGCTCGACGGCCGGTCGATTATCGATCGCGAGAAGCGGACGTCCCGCTTATCGACGGCGACGCCGACCGCGGGACCCGCAGTTAGTGGGTGCGATTCGCGCACCTGGCGTCCACACGGACTCGTGGAGGTCCGAAGTTAATTAGCGGCCCGAGGTTCGCCCGTCGGTGTTGCACCGGCGACTCGGAGCAGCCGAGTCGCGAATAACGGTCGCAACATTTTTGTTGACGAGAAACTTAATAATAAGACATTGTGCAAATGCGGGGTGTACCTCTTTTTCGCTCATCATGATTGCTGCTGAGAGTAAAAAGCACATGGCGCGCCAACGTTACTACTGCCTTCCACATGACCCCCTTCCACTGTCCAAAACGTTGCAGACCCCTCACGCCGCTGACGGGCGCGCAATTTAAAAAGGCTGGTTTATATTTGATCCTGTTACGTCCCGGACGCGGATGTTGGGTTATTGAAAGACACGGAATCGCGCCGCGAACGCGAGGCTTTGGGTGAAGTATAAATGTCCTTTTTTGGTCAATGGATTTAACCAATTTACCCTGAAATGGACGAGGCTATGTGAATGCTGTTATGGATGTGGATGAGCGCGTATGTGCTTGTGTGTGTGGGATTGAAGGAGGTTGATAGACAAAAGAGTTGCAAGAATTAAATTTATTTAAATTGTACTCGAAGTAGAAGCCGAGAGAGAGTCGCGAAGGAGAGAGTCGCTCGGCTTCCCGCGTCACCCTTTTATAGGTAGATGATGAGACACCTCCGCGCAGGTTCCTCATCACCCAATTAGGAGTAAAGTACATCTCACGCCATCAGAAATGAGTCATATGGGTTTATCTTGCAGTTCATTAGAACTGTTATTCTTTCGGCGCTTATGGCTGCCGATTGCTTTATCCGAAGCGATGATCTGATACCTCGGGGTATGTCTACACAGAAAATATCGTTTGACACTCGATATTTTTTCGGCGCTATCGCTGCCGATTGCTTCATCCGAAGCAATGATCTAATACTTCGGGGTATCCCTAATCAGAAGATATTGTTTAACACGCAAATGGCTGCATGAGCGAGTAGATTAAATATTCGATGGCGAATTATAATTTAGTGCAAGACGTTACGCGAACGTAACAATCCATCTTCATATATGCTTGAAATATGAACTTATGATTGCATTAATATGCAATGACAAAAAATTCGCTCTAACTGTTGTATTGAAATTAATCAAAGCAGAGGTATCAATTGAGATATGAAATCTTCTTGCTTTCAGTAATGTAATGTGTCAATATGATGTGAAATAGTTATTACAATAGTACACAATAGTAATAACATATATGAGCTTATTTTCAAATGTAAGTATATAATGGGATTATCGATAACAAAAATAAAAATTAAAACATGAAATCTGCTTGCTTTGAATAAGATAGAATGCCAGGGGTATCTAATATGATCTGAACTCATTTATGCAACAGTTAGCAATGACATGTAGAGCTCGAAGTCATGTATGGAGATATAGTCTCTTTGACAAGAGCGTAAACGAAAAAACTTTTCCCTAGAAACGGTTAAAGAGAGAATTTGAACGCGAGCAGATAGCGAGACCATTCTTCCAAGATGCTTTGTATGGAAAGCCTTATTTGTCGTTTGACCTTGGTCACAGAAGGACATATTTCACCATCAGTGACGCGTAAGCATCATGTTACAAAGCCGTGTTATATGTTTGCATTCGAAAGGACCAAAAACGGAGCGGCTGCTAAGTACATGAAAAAGTCTAAGACATTTGTAAGTGGATAAAATGCTATTCCGAGTGAAAAACGTTGATGACCTGCCGGATCGTGGCTCTGTGCAAAAAACGAAAAGGAGGATAGAATGATTTTACAAATGTTTAAAAGAATCTTCATTTATCATTACGTGGCGGGCAAATGGTTTTACATAAAAAGGGTCTAAATATATCATGTGATACTATAAGAAGACATTTACTGGCTCATAAAGTGAAATTTCGGAGCAAAATAAAGAAACCATTACAGTCCGAAAAACACGTCGAAAAAGACTTGCTTGGACAAAAGAAAATTTGAATCATTATTGGGATAACGTAATTTTTTCAGACGAAGCATGTTTTTGGGCAAATTCATTTATCAGACGTGCTTGGTCTACCCACGCATAGACTCGTCGAACGGACTGTTAAATATCTGGTGCATCTGGGGTTGTTTCTCAAAGTAAGGATTTGGAAAATTGCACATCTTCACAGAAAATTTGGACTGTTAAAATGGTCAAAATATATCAGAGGGCTTTATTACCATCTGCCCAAAAGTGGTTTACGAAGAAAAATGAAAATTAACTACTGCAAGAAGATAATGACCCAAAACATAGGAGCAGACTTTGTTCTGCGTGGAAACAAGAAAATGACGTTGATGTACTGGATTGGCCTTCACAGTCGCCAGATGTAAATCCCATAGAAAATGTTAGTGCAGTCATGAAGTTTAAGCTCCGAGGAAAGAAGATATGTATCGTCAAGCAGTTAGTTCGACAGATTCGATTTATATGGAGAACTTTGTCTAAATAGTACGCTATAAAATTAATGTAAAGCATGCCTCGGAAATATCTGGTGATTATTGATAATGGAGACAACTGGAAAACTAATTAATAATATAGCAATACAGCCTATATTATACATAATTTGTGTATTTTTTTCAATTTATTATCTCAAGTCGTTTTCGAGTTTCGTCGTACGCACTTTTGTCGAAACAGACTGTATTACAAGCAGAGGCAGTAATTCATACACAAAATCTGCTTGCTTTCAATAATATTTGTTCTGTTTCACCCATGGTCGTTACCATTTTGTTTTCCCATTCTGTTGCACCATTCATGGCCGTTAATATTTGATTTTCACCAATATGAACTATTGTAGTGGATATTTTAAATGGGATAGGAGAGGTTTCAAAAGAAAACTGACTCAAATCGTAGAATCGAGGAAAAATCGTAGAAAAGCGTTTAATGGTTTGTACACACTTTCGAGCCTCGTCGTGTCTCGTTTCAATCTGTTGATTTCTCGTTGTCTCGCCGCTCACGTTCTTCACACTCTTTGTACGCACTTGTTTTTTTCTCGACCTCCGCCAAAACTTATCTATATATTGCTACAGTTATTTTTATAACATTACAATATTCACACATCTTAACTATTCAGGTAAGTATGAAAAATATAAAAAAAACTAAAACTTAATTAATTCTACACTATTTATTGTAATAATATATTATGTCATAAAAGACCTCGTTGTTTTATTATGTACTTGTAAATTCACAGAAACAGCATTTATTTAAGTTTAAAATTAACTTTTAATTCACAATTTAATATTAATCTGTTACGAAAAAAAGCAAAGTGCACGTGGTACATATTTTAATGCAAATATCATTAATAATAAATACCGTTAATCAACAATCTTACAACATTTCATTACAACTAGAAAACAAAATATTGCATAATAATATGCCACATGTAATTTCTGGCATTTACAAATGCCAATTATATTGTATCACTTTACAAAATGCAGGGATTATAAGGTTGAGAATTTCATATTTATTATAAATATCAAATATTGCACATATAATTGCCTGTGTTGTCATAGACCGGCGAGACAACGAGAAATCAACAGATTGAAACGAGACACGACGAGGCTCGAAAGTGTGTACAAACCATTAAACGCTTTTCTACGATTTTTCCTCGATTCTACGATTTGAGTCAGTTTTCTTTTGAAACCTCTCCTATCCCATTTAAAATATCCACTACAATAGTTCATATTGGTGAAAATCAAATATTAACGGCCATGAATGGTGCAACAGAATGGGAAAACAAAATGGTAACGACCATGGGTGAAACAGAACAAATATTATTGAAAGCAAGNCAGTGCAGGATTGGCTGATATTAATTTCTCGGAATGAGAGATTTGCTAAATCGTAAACATATGTCTAATATATTGGGTTGGCAAATAAGTTCGTTCGATTCTTTTAACTGGTATAAAATATAATTTATTTAATATACAAAATATATAGTAATCAATAATATTGTTACGCCCGTGTCTTGATGCCCGCGCCTTTAGCGTCTTGAACATACAGCAGATTCTCTTAGCAACAAGTCGTAAACAACAGATG
>NW_014559586.1:0-1746 GCF_001313825.1 Dinoponera quadriceps
CAATCCATTCGTCGATCCATTTTCGCACATCCTCATAATTTCTGAAGTGCGTATCCACCAAGCCGTGCTGCATCGACCGCAGCAAGTAATAGTTCGAAGGAGCTAAGTCTGGTGAATACGCTGGGTGCGGTAGACTCGGGTTCCCATTCGAGCTGCATCAGTGTTTCTTTGACGGCTTTGGCAACGTGTGGTCGAGCGTTGTCGTGCAAAAGAATGACTTTACGTCGATTGCTGGCTACTGCTGGCCTCTTTTCCAACAATGCTTCATTCAGACGGTTTAATTGTGATTGATATCGATCCTCCGTGATACTTTCGTTCGGTCTCAATAGCTCATAATAAACGACGCCGTGCATATCCCACCAAATGCAAAGCATTGCTTTGTGGCCATGAATATTTCTCTTTGGTGTGAATGTCGATGGTTGGCCAGGGTCTACCCATGATTTTCTTCGTTTAGGATTATCGAAGTATATCCATTTTTCATCGCAAGTTACTATGCGCCACAAAAAACTCTTTTTTCTGCCTGGCGAGCAGAGAAATAGAGATGTTTGAGCGATTCGCAATTACATTTGCGGTTAATTCGTGAGGTACCCATTTTCCCTTCTTTTGAATTTTTCCCATTGCATGTAGACGTTTGGAAACAGCCGTCGGAGTAACATTTAATGCTGCAGACAATTCTTGAAGCGTTTGAGTAGAGTTTTCGTCCAATAATGCCTGCAAATCGGTGTCTTCAAACTTTTTCGGTTGGCCTGAGCGTTCTTTATCATTGACATCAAAATCACCAATCTTAAATCGCTGATACCATACTTGGCATGTTCTTTCCGATAGAACATAATTGCCATAAGCTTCGAAAAGCAATTTATGAGCTGCAGCTGCAGTTTTTTTCAAGTCAAAGTAATGAAGCAGCACATGTCGAAAAAACAACTTATCGCGTTCCATATTTAATCAAAAGAAAAAATAGCACTGCTCGCTTAAATGAATCTCTTCGCACTGAATTTTATTGACAAATGTCTAANTTCCATATTTAATCAAAAGAAAAAATAGCACTGCTCGCTTAAATGAATCTCTTCGCACTTGAATTTTATTGACAAATGTTTAACCTCTAAAATGCAGCCAGTTTCACATGTCAAAATAAATTACACCTACAACTAACGTCATCTAACTGTGAGCCGCAGGAACTAAGTTTACCACCTAATACAAGGAAATTATTACTTTTTCGGCACTTTTTAATATTATAATAATCTTGGGGGACAAAGAGTAAAATATTTTTTTTTAATGACATTTCTACCACGCCAAAATCTCTATAATTTAGTAAAAACGAATGTCCTGATATTAAGTATTTGTGATTTATGATTTCCACATTATTTTCAACAGTTTGGACAATTTTTAGCCTCATTAAAGCTACTTTAATATTTCTATTTTGTCCTGCACACATGTCACTGTAAGCTATAATGTGTCTTTCACTTCTTAAATTTTTAACATGTTTTAGGATGCATGAAGCTATTTCTTGAGCATCTCTCGATGCAATAGTTTCATCCCAAACGTACATATGAACATTATCGTTATGAAAATTGTGAATACCCAAATTTAGAACGTACACACTGCATTTATAATATGCTACTGATGTAGTCAACTTTGGATAAGGTAATGTTTTTTGCAAGATGAACAAAAAAGCGAAATAATAATCTGAATTACGTAAAACTTGTTCCTGATCTTGTTTTAGTGATTTCCTAGCTGATTCTGCTAGTC
>NW_014559587.1:0-422 GCF_001313825.1 Dinoponera quadriceps
ATCTAAGCCTCATTGTCGTAACTGATTGAGAAGTACATGTAATTTCCAAACGTTTATGATCGCGTCCGTTGCGGAGCGGCGCGTAGAGGGTAAACAAATGATCGTTGTTATTATTTACCTATTGCGAGTCACCAACATTTTTCTTCACTCTTTTATTCGAAATTTAATAAGGAATCGAAAATCTAAGCCTCATTGTCGTAACTGGTTGAGAAGTACATGTAATTTCCAATCGTTTATGATCGCCTCCGCTGCGGCGCGACGCGTAGAGGGTAAACATATGATCGTTGTTAATTATTTATTTATTGCGAGTTACCAACATTTCTCTTCAGTCATTTATTCGAAATTTAATAAGGAATCGAAATATCTAAGCCTCATTGTCGTAACTGATTGAGAAGTGCATGTAATCTCCAATCGTTTATGAT
>NW_014559587.1:461-667 GCF_001313825.1 Dinoponera quadriceps
ATTTCGAGATACCAACATTTTTCTTCACTCATTTATTCGAAATTTAAGAAGGAATCGAAATATCTAAGTCTCATTGTCGTAATTGATTGAGAAGTACGAGTAATCTCCAACCGTTTATGATCACGTCCGCTGCGGCGCGGCGCGTAGAAGCTAAACATACGATCGTAGTTAATTATTTACCTATTGCGAGTTACCAACATTTTTCT
>NW_014559587.1:844-1110 GCF_001313825.1 Dinoponera quadriceps
TTTCTTCACTCATTTATTCGAAATTTAATAAGGAATCGAAATATCTAAGCATTATTGTCGTAACTGATTGAGAAGTACTTATATATTTCTCTCCCTCTCTCTCTCCCTCTCTCTCTCTCTCTCCTGGGATTATATCGCACGAACGACGAGAAGAGAAAAGCAGCGCGAAGACGCGCAGCGAAGTGCTACTTGGATTCTTATAAGAATTTTTTACTAGCTAAATATGTTCGATCCGAGCAAATAAAGTTATTAGAATATAGGCGGTA
>NW_014559587.1:1188-1442 GCF_001313825.1 Dinoponera quadriceps
CATTTTTGAATGTTCGTGCATTATGAATAGTGATTATTCTGCAGACTGGCAACGATACTTTAAAGCAGTAATTATAATGCACATGTATTCAGAAATGCGCCTAATTGGAAATTTCTAGTGTTACTGTATCTAGAGAATGAGACAGCATTGATGGAGTCTTTTGTATCTGAAAATGAATGAGCGTAAAATTAACGTACTTTTTGTCTTCTACGTCGTTTTCGATAAAGGCCCAATCGAACGCTTGTCATTTATTT
>NW_014559588.1:0-609 GCF_001313825.1 Dinoponera quadriceps
TAAAATGTTGCAGGTCGAGAAAGTAATGTACGGGATATTGCACTAGCATTACATGTGGAAACGTCTCAACGTCAGCTATAATAATATGTCACGAAAAATAGCGGGTTTGTTTGAGATTTTTATATTGACCTTAATAACGCTTTTCTTCAAGGTCATTCTAAAGCCAAACAATTACCAAAGTCTGATAGTTTTTAGTTAAACCCTACAATTTTGTATGGAAACGTTTTTTTTAACAGATATTTTTTAAATTAATTAGCCGTTCCGGAACTCTTAACAGACTTTGTGCCGACAATTTTTTGCGCTTATACGTATTGATATTCAATCGTTCAACATAAAAACTGCCTATGCAAATGATATGAGGTATAAATATATTCAGTCGTGAAAAAGTTGCTTTAATGAGTTCGCGACACATCTCGTATCCGATGGAAAAATGTTTTACTCCTAAAAATTACAAAATACCAATTCTTTTATTAGGACGTGATGCGTTCTAAAATTTATAAAAAACTGGTGTTAATATCCTTATAATTTCCATACATGTGTATACTTACGACTTTCATGAGGTAAAAATTCTTTATCGTCGACACGGTCGAGATAACCTCAAGAGGTAGT
>NW_014559589.1:0-1446 GCF_001313825.1 Dinoponera quadriceps
TCACACATTATCAAAAAATATTAATTTTACATATTCTAAAAAATGTTATGCTTCTTATTATATTATGAGAACTTGCTTTTCTGTCATGTCTCTCCAATACTCTGGAATGAAAATTACTATCATATCCAACGGTGATTGGTGAAATCTAAGAACGTTAAAGGTCCTGTCGTTTGACTCTCATAGATCTAGATGTGAAACGTCCTATTATAACATGTCTCCCCATCACTCGTGGCCAAAAAATATAAATTCCACGTATTCTTATACATGTTCTTCTATTTACTATATTTGGGTACTTGCTATTCCTACATGTTTCTCCAATACCCTCGATTGACAAGTACATTCACACCGAACGCTTCTTGATGAAAACTATCTACGTTAGAGGTCCTGTATATTGTCTCAGATTGATCTCGACGAGAACCGTGTGTGATGAAAATAACTTTCAATTACGAATATTTACTTATTTATTTATAGTCTTTATATAATTTACGTAANATTCTATTTACTATATTTGTGTACTTGCTATTTTTACATGTTTCTCCAATACCCTCGATTGACATGTACATTCACACCGAACGTTTCTTGATGAAAACTATCTACGTGAGAGGTCCTGTATATTGTCTCAGATTGATCTCGACGAGAACCGTGTGTGATGAAAATAACTTTCAATTACGAATATTTACTTATTTATTTATAGTCTTTATATAATTTACGTAATGTTTCAGAAATTTGCAAGATTAATCACTTTTCGATAATTTTATACCTGGATATTGTCTCTCATCCAACCTCTAGCTTACTGGCCGAAATCTATTAGCGTTGGACATCCCTCCTTCTGTTTACTGCAGCCTGCAAAACCGATGTATTATTTCAATATCAGTCATGGTGATACGTCCATTTGGAAAATCTCAACTCCCTCGTTTTGGTACCGATACACCCATTTCTCGTCCTTAAACGCATCTTTATTTCAATGAGTATCTTACTATTCTGTCGTGTTTCTCCAATACTCTACAATGAAAATTACTAAAACTAACAACGATTCGTGATGAAATCTAACTGCGTTAGAGGTCCTGTCGTTCGACTCTGATACATTTCGATTTGAAACCTCCTATACTAACGTGTTTCCCCATCACTCGTGGCCAAAAAATATTAATTCTACATATTCTGATAAATTTTCTATTATTTATTATATTTGGTAACTTTCTATTCCTACATGTTTCTTAAATACTCTCGATTAACAAGTATATTCACAACGAACACTTATTGATGAAAACTATATACGTTAGAGGAGATGTATATTGTCTCAGATTGATCTCGACGAGAAGCGTGGGTTAAGGAATGTATTTTCAGTTACGAATATTTATATATTTATCTATATTTGTTATATAATTTACGTAAAGTTAAAGAAATTTGTTGCATTAATAATTTTCGACGATTTTATACCTGGTAATT
>NW_014559590.1:0-720 GCF_001313825.1 Dinoponera quadriceps
TGCGGCACTGTCTTTCTTTTAAGGATTCCTCGCCATATATGTCACGTAACTTTTTAGCAGCCTGCGCTGCGTTTTTTCCTTTGCGGAAATAAAAAAGTAAAATATGACGAAAATGCTCGTTATTGGACTCCATACTAAAACTGACGCCAAACTAACAATTTTTAACAAAAACACGTGTAATTTGCTTCTAAAGTCAACTAAGAGTGACAGCTTACAAACGTCAAAAGAAAAAAATCATAACATTAACAGAAGACATTCAAACAGACGCTTAAAGTCATCTATTAGAGCCATCGGCAATTACTTTTCGGGCAACCCAATAGTTTATTTACATCCTGGGTACCCCGGGGACGATAGATTCGTTTTTGTTATATAACTAAGATATCTTGCCGCCTCTACGTTAGGCAAGTATGTGTCCATACTGGGTACCTAGATAGCAACGGATTCCATCTCTTATGATTATAAAACTAAAAAATTTGATCAAGCGGTTTATGAAAAGATACGAGGACATGCCGCCCACATATGTCATAAGGCTCCCGATGGGGCTGCGATCTATCCACCCTTGTACCAGGTGTATGCATAAGTTTTTTCCGGTTTAACTAAGAGATGGCGTCAGCGAAAAGTACACAGCGTATTAATTTGACACATACGTCATTTTGTTCGTCTGACATTTAAAACTACAAACACACACAAGTTGAGTCCGCCAAAAACTAGCGTCTTTGT
>NW_014559591.1:0-410 GCF_001313825.1 Dinoponera quadriceps
GGGAATAAAGTTAACGGATCAGGAAGGAAAGAGGCAAGACAAAGAGAAGCATGGTAAGGGGAAGGTGAGGGAAAGATAGCGTAGCGTGGGAGGGATAGAAAAGATTTGGAAGAGGAAAAGAGAGAAGGGGAAAGGGGAAAAGGAAAGGAGCAAGGAAAAGACATTTTCAGGAAGAGCAAAAAGATTGATAGAATACCGGCGAAAAAAGGAGGAGAGGAGGAAAGACAACAGGGAAAGTAGTACGAGGAATTAAGGAAATTAATCAAAGAGGAGGTGAAGAAGAGTGTAATGGAGGTTTGAAGGAAGAGAGGAGTTAAGGAATGAGAGGGGAGAAAGGAGAGAGGTAGGGAATGGAGATGCTGAAGAAGGCTGTAGGGGAAATAATGATAGAGGAGATAGAAGGAGATAGA
>NW_014559592.1:0-322 GCF_001313825.1 Dinoponera quadriceps
TTTCGTCAGTGGATGGATTTCTTTTACCTTTTCTCATGGAACTATCGTACTTAGTCGAAAAGATTCATGACGAAACGTGAATTTGCTTTAGTTCACGTTTTCTGATGTATAATCGAAAGAAACGTCCGCCGCCTGATTATCGTCCCTCAGAGGTTGTTGATATTCCCCTTGTTCTCGGAGAATGTGAACAAAATTATCATGAAGTTCGCGAGTTTACCGGAACCGTTACCGCGAAAGAGAACAACATCCGAATCATACTACAATCCGGGACCTCGAACTAAGAGCTCGCCAAGGCCGTTTAGGACGTCAAAGAGCACATCAT
>NW_014559592.1:439-1032 GCF_001313825.1 Dinoponera quadriceps
GTCTACAAAAATATGTAATAAAGATAGAGGATGCCATTTTAAAAAATTGAGGTGACCTTCATGTGACTTTCAAATAATTCTTCAAGGTCAAACCAATGATACCGCCTTATAGTCCCCTCGTAACCAAACAACTTTTGTCTGAAAAATTTTTCTCTCCCGGGCTTGGTTTTCGAAATATTCGACTGGATGTATTAAAATGGTCCACCCTGTATATAGGTGTAAAAACTGTTTTTAACATTATNCACTGATTATTGCCAAGTACTATGCTGTTTAATAAATAGTAGCTTCTGCAAATTATTATACTATTCTTTTCGTTATACAATTTATATCTAAGTTCATTGTACAATAACATTTAGATGTATAATTTTTCAAACTATAATAAGATGATTATCGTTTAAGTTTAAATGTAATCCATACAATCAAGAGCAAGTATAAAAGTGCAATTTATTTTATTTTCTTTTGAAGTGGGAAAAAAAGGTAAAAGAATTAATTCTGGAAAAGGAAAGGAAAAAATAATTAATAAGAGATAAAAAAAAAACATCATTAGTGGAAAATGAATTTGAGATTGATAGTGATAACGAAGATCACGTGAT
>NW_014559593.1:0-209 GCF_001313825.1 Dinoponera quadriceps
GGTGGCGCGCCGTCTCTAGGCGTGCGCCGCTAGCTGCGGCGGCGAGAGTTCAGCATTCGCGAGACCATCTCGACTGGAGCGCTGCAATCCTGCGGTCGAGCATCGCTCGATCCGCAACAGGACCATTACTGAAACCTGGCATATGACCGCGTGCTCCGCATGGCTCTCTCTCCGGCAGTCAGCTTGCCTGCTATGCAAACGACACACTT
>NW_014559593.1:345-3064 GCF_001313825.1 Dinoponera quadriceps
GTATCACGGTGGCTCGGCAGAGGCGCCTCCTCCGGTCCTAGTGGGATCGGCCCGTATTGAGATGGGATCCACGATGAATTATCTGGGCTTTATCCTGGATAGCACCTGGGGTTCAAGCAGCATTTCGATGTCTTGATCCCCAGTCTGGACAAAACAGCCATCACGCTGTACGGCCTCCTGTCCAATATCGGCGGTCCAAGCACGAGTGAGACGAGTCTATATAAACACGGTCCACTCCATGGCCCTTCACGAGGCCCCGGTGTGGACCGACAATGTGGTGGCCGNGTGGTAACCGACCGGCGCATTAAAATACGTCGGTCGCAACAATGGATGGCTACTCGCCTCGTCAGGGGTTAGAGGAACGTGCCTTACGCTGCCGCCACGGCTTTCGCAGGGGTGATGCCCGCGAAGCTCCTTACGCAAATGCATATAGAAGTATACATGTGCATAAAAGAGCTCCGCGCGGCCGAAGAAGGACTCTTCGCAAGGGCCATAACGTGAAGAAGCAGAGCAGCGAGCCATCATACGCTGGAAATTCCAGTTGTACGACCCGCGGACGCTGGGCCAACGGACCGTTGATGCGGATCGATAACATGATCCCTGTCTCTAGGAATGGCTGGATAGGGCCCATAGAAGTCTGACCTTCCGATTGACGCAGATGCTCACCGATCATGGATGCTTCGAGGAGAACCTGCGGTTTATCGGATGGAAGCGCATAGAGGCTTGCCGTCACTGCGCGGCTGACCGGGACTCGTCGCAGCACACGCTGGAATACTGTCCGGCGTGGACAGTGCGGCGCCGGGACGTGGTCGTGGTAGTGGGGGCAGACCTCTCGTTCCCGAGCGCAATTTGCGCGATGCTCAGGAGCAAGAGAAACTGGACGGCGGACTCCTCCTTCTGCAAATATCAGTCAGGAGAAGGTCGTGTCTTCCGCTGTTAGTAGCGAAGGAAGGTGCGAGGAGACGTAGGGGGCGTCCTCTTAAGAGAAGGTGAAGATAAGCCCCTCTCTTCATTCCCGCTCATAAGAAGGGGGTCGGCTGACGTACCGCTGGAGGGTTGAGTTGCCCACCTCCGGGAGGAGGCGCCCTGAAGTCCATTAAGACGGGGCGTCAGCTGAAAAATGTGTGACGGGCGCTAGCCCGCTAAACTGGGACGGGTGCCCACTCCGGAGCGGGGAGAGTAACCTTGCTCCGAGCATTCAAACGGGGCACTGCGGGGGGAGGGGTAACAGAGGCGTGCAGCTCTTTCTTTCCTTCCGCAGAATGAAAGAACCTCGCCCACTAATAAGGAGGGAGGCGACTACATGAGACGGGGACACACTTATGCGGTCCCTGTCACCGGCCGAGATGGATCCCCAAGTCCGGGGCGGAGTATATATTCCTCCGCCCCGGGCAACAAAAAACAGGGCAACCCGAAGACGTGGGACACCGCCCACGCCCTTCCGGGAAAAGACATGACCGGCTGCTCTATAAGCGGACCGCCAGTAAAAAATGGAAATGTTTGGCAGTATCTGGTCGGGGACAGGGACCCCGATAAACATTCCCCACATGGCGGCACGGCAGAGGAAAGGCTATATCGTCCTTCGCCGCGAAGGAACAGATCGGGAATTGAAACTTCGGTCAGGACGTTTATATTTTGCTGAGAGGGAAGCACTGCGGGAAAATGAGGGAAAATGATGCCCGTGGTGCCCACGCCGTACCGCCATAGTAGGATCACGTCAGGGGTTTTAAAGGGTATGCTTGTCTTTTGGAATGTGAAACGGAAGAGTCCCAAATACATCCGAGCTCCTGGGCGATGCGTAAAATATTTCTTTACCTAAATAAAAAAGGTGGTGCTCAATTATCGAGAATTCGTCGAGCGCAAATTGCTGGCCCGACAAACGCTGCGTCACGATCGCTAGATAGCGCCTGTCGGCTGCAGCCTCACCGTTTAAGCAACTTTACGTCACCGACGACCCTCGGTAGTTATACGATGTTTCGGACGATCTGGCCAAGTCCGCGCTCGGCGAGCGACTCGTGCTGCATCTGTGAGGCAGCGTCGAAGAACGCGGGATTCCATAAAATACCTTTTGAAATTGCCGCGCAATGACGGACTGGACGCCGCCGCCACTGCCGCAGTCTCAACATTGCGAGACTAGAGTTCGAGAGAAATCGAAGTGGCAATCTCAAACTCGGCTAAACAAGGCGGTGCTCGCACGCTTTCTCGCTCCACAGAACCACGTGCTCGCGCTGATAAACGATTGGCTGCCTGTCGATTAGTCGGATGAATAGAAAGGCGACGCAGTTTCGACGGAACGGCGGATCACTCAGGCTGCTTTTTGTGAGCTCTTCGACGGATATGTGGCCTTATTCGGAAAGATGCACAAGTCAGCAAAACTTTCCACATAGAGTCGGGCGTAGTAAACGCGCGCCAACAAAAAGGCGGTCACGCTTTTTGTCACATGTTCGGTCTGCCAGGCCGTGCTCAGTCGCATGTACCAGGTGTAAAAGTATGAAACCGGGGTTTCCCTATAGATGGTGCTAGCCATCAGTTAAAGGACCGTAAGACCGCTTCTGCAGCGCCATTATCTCCCACTAACAGCTGACGATGATTTTCAATACACAACAACCAAAGTTCTATACACAGGTATATTTTTCTATAACCTTAAACATGTTGAGTTTTGTGCCTTCAAACTACGATTTGCGGACAGCATTGGTTTTTTGTTATCATTTGAAGAAAT
>NW_014559594.1:0-845 GCF_001313825.1 Dinoponera quadriceps
AATAAAACGAAACAACGTTAACAAGAAAACAACTTCAACTATATTTACTGTTTACAATGGAACACACGTAACTCGCAGACTTAAGCTCTCTCTTTCGTTAGAGACCGTCGCGCACGTCACGACGACTCAACGGCCCCAAAGAGAATCTTTTTAACCCCGTTGTTTATTAGTCAACGCTGATCATCTATTGTTTACGACTCGTTGCTAAGAGAATCTGCTGTATGTTCAGGGCGCTAAAGGCGCGGGCATCAAGNTAAAGGCGCGGGCATCAAGACACGGGCGTAACAGTATTTAAAAAAATAACTTAGGAAAAAAAGCAATAAATGGAAGAAGGATAAGTCTTTGTTTTACATCTGTCACGAATTAATGGTAAAAAATGAAGCAACAAAAAGAGTAAAGTTTAGAAAAAGCGAAAAAAAAACAGAATTAAAAATTTAAAAAAAATTAGAAGAATTCAAAAGCAAGGTGGAAATAAATAACGTAAATAAATAGGTAACAAAAAATATGTAATACTTCGATTTGTGAAGAATTAGAAGCCCGAATGCAAGAATGACCGTTAGGTTCTTAATGTAAACCGGCTGTAACTTTCGAACGAGTGATGTTAGGGGATTGGGACTGCGTTCGTTAGAAAACCTGAAGAAAGGGGCGTCGGTCCCCGCACTCCCGATATATTATTAGCAATTGTGGCAGAGTTGTGAGACGCTTTCTTTTCCAAAAACGCAACTCCCAAAAATACAGCGCCTCAACGGGAGGTGGTGGAAGGGTGGGGTGAGTGCGACTGATTTTGCTTTCCGGTGGCAGCAACGTCCCCTCAGACATCCACCTTACCTTAACAATATTTTACG
>NW_014559595.1:0-416 GCF_001313825.1 Dinoponera quadriceps
AAATTATTATTTCGCGAAATCACATTATTCTGGGCGTCCTGCAAATAATCATTTCCTGTCCGCCCAACAGCCTTTATTACTTCGCCATCTTTCGATAATATTCGGTAGAGAACTTTTACACTCGCGTCATACTTTCTCGCAGCCCTTCTCGTCACGCCCACTCAACGGGGCAGTAAGTGGGAAGGACCAAAGAGGGGGCGGGGTCGTCTGCCGTTCACTCCCTCACGGTGCTACACCAATGACACGCAGAGGCTTTCTCGCTTAATCGTTTATGACCGCCTCCACTGCGGCCCAGCCCGTCGATGGTGGAAAAATGATCGTGGTTAATTATTTACCCATTGCGAGTTACCAACATTTTTCTCCACTCATTTATTCGAATTTTAATAAGGAATCGAAATATCTAAGCCTCATTGTCG
>NW_014559596.1:0-3443 GCF_001313825.1 Dinoponera quadriceps
TTTTAAGTCCAAATCGCGTAGATTTTCCACGTATAAATTGCTTCAATGAAGTTTTAACATATGATTTGGTTATCATTTCATCTACCGACAGAGCAGTTCTCCAGAAACCAAACTTCAGAATATTTCTCTGAAACATTTTCATCAATTCTCGAACACGCCACGCCTTATCGTTCGAATTATTATCTTTGGCTTTCGAGTACTTCAATTTAGACTTGATTTTTTCAAACTTAGATCGTGCCATTGCCGAAGAAATTATTTGACAAGACAAGAAAGGATCCGTTGACCAATAATCTCTCTGACTCTTTCTTTTATTGAAAGAAGTGATTATAATAATTCCAATAAATGTATTTAACTCAACCAACGATAAAGTAAAACCATTTTCTTTGCACGCATCGATAATGTACTCCTTCTTTTCAATTGAAAAAAAAAGTATCAAAGAGTTCCTTTGACTCACTCTTTCATATCTTATTTTTCACACCTTCTGTCAATAGTATTTCATCTGCACTTTTATTGGAATATGTCGTTTCACCATCTACCCAATCAAATTCATGGTCATTTTCAAGCTTAGCTTGATCTGCTTGATAGCTTTTTGAAACTCTCTGGTAAGTAACTCTCGGTAGTTTTTCGTCACAATAACTATCAGAATCAGAATCACCTGATGAATCGGAATCATCTGCATTTGGTATCAAAACAGTTTCGTCATCCTCTGAGGTTTCAACCTCAGAATCAGAAGAAACAGATCATCTCGTACGTTTTCTTGACATTAAAAGTGTTAATGTAACGAACAATTCAATTTAAAGATTTTATTTGTACTACTATGGATAATAAAATTTTTTGCACAATATGACAAAGCGTATCTGACACTACAATAAATACATAAAAAATTTTAAAGTTTTAAATGAACATTGAAGGAATGTTTGATCAAAAAAACATTTCAAGATATTTGACGAATTTTACTCATAATACAACCAGACAAAATTTAAACGTTATGATCTAATATCAGTAATATGTCTTCACTATTAAAAATACATGCAGTTAAAAGTTTAATAATTTTTTTCTCGAAAACTATAGAGTTTGATCAAAACTTTGTAAGAATAAAAATGTCTTAGAATTTATTGAAGAATACTCACAAATTTTTTCAGATTTTTTGGAGATAATTTTTGATTTTTTGAAAAATCGGAAAATCAAAGTTTTCAAAAAATGTCTCCAAAAAATCTGAACAAATTTAAGAGTATTCTTCAATCAATTCTAAGACATTTTTATCCTTAAACCATTTTTATTTAAGCCTTTAGTTTTCAAGGAAAAAATTAATAAAGAAAAAATTCGATTTTTTGGACTTTTTTGCATTTTGGCCGCCATTTTGGCAAAAAAGCATAAATGTAAAAATTCCCTGTTAAACTTCAACAAATTTATGCACCGATGGTTGATTAAAACTCCATATATTTATGCGTTTTATGCCTGAAAAAAAATGATAAACTTTGAAAATGACAAATTTTTTGAAATTTTTTTGCATAAAAACCGCCATATTTAATTTTTTGTCAAAATTTTTGGATTTTGAGCACGGATTCTGATTCAGCACACTCAAAAACATATAGAATCACACTTTAGACCCAGTTACTACTTCGTTAAATAACTGAAATTCAGCTACAAAAACATAGTCTAAAATCGACAGTCTTGGTCGTTAATGGGTTATGACATCCGAATGCGTTTTCAATGATTACTCGACAAGAACTTAATTTGCGATTAAAAAGTCTTTGCGCATGTGTCAAGTGTCTATTGTCTCTACATGGTACCATTAACTCCTTCAGACAAGGGTATGCACTATCACCCAATAAGAAATAAGTATCTGTAACATTAATGTTTATAATGGATATTAATTATTATATGCAGGAGCCCTAATTACATCTTTTTTCATATTGTACTTCTTACCTGCACAAAGTTCATGTAGATTGTCATATATTGGTGAGTTTCGAAACACTCTTGCATCATGCACAGAACCTGGATATCCTACAAAAACATCGATAAATTTCATTTTATGATTGACAATTCCTTGCATGTGTATCGAAAAATATTGTTTGCGATTAATGTATGAATCGGGATCTTTATTGGTTTGTCAATTCTGACATGAGAGCCATGAATAGCACCTGGAGACGAAATATCATATATGAGTGATGCATTGCTATGTAATAAAGAAAATATAAAGTACATAAATGTTAAGTATATTAATGTTAGTTTATTACCGATTATACCGGGAAATCCTTTTCTTCCTTCATAAAAAGTAGCAGTTTCTACTTTTTCATGTGCGGAGGGATATTTTATGTAATTAGGCGCAAGAGACATAAGAAATTGTGTTACTCTATTAATAACGTGATATAAAGTGCTAATTGTTATTCCAAATCTCTTTGCTACATCTCTATATGATGCACTTTCAGGTCCATCATACCACAGGAAACATAGGAGTTAGGAGGATAGTTTCTCAGCTGTAACTTTTAAATGTCCTACCAGATCTGAAATATAATATATACTAAGTTATTAATATATATATATATTAACATTGAACATACGCTAATTGATATATAAGTAAATTATTGTTCTTACGCAAATTGATATATAAGTAAATTATTGTTCTTCCAATTGTCTCGTGTTTTATAATATAAACTATCTGTCCTATTGCACAATTAATAATAATAAATAATGTTGTTATAATACATACTTTCCATCGAAGTAAATTCATCACACATCTTGAATCGATCTACTAGACCATATGCTAGCGCTCTTGATAAGCGAAAATGCATTATGAAATCTATATTATTATAATTACAATATTAATAAATAACAATATTTTCTATATAATTTGGTATTTTGATATGTTCTATTTTATGCATTATCCCCAGAAGTGGGTGCATTAATAGTAATACGTTCTGATCTACAAACAGACAATATTTAGGTTAGAGTTATATAAATTTTCCACTGATTACTTTAATAAAGGGCAAAATATCACGTTAATGTCATATATATATTTAGTTTAAAATTATATATACGTCACGTCTTAGGTTACATTAACGAAATATTTAGTCATATATTTAAATTTATGATCGGTAGGGTATATAATATTATAAATTAATATTAGGTGTACAACTTTGCTCTCGCCGTTTTTTTTTAATTTGAGGCTTTATTGTAAAAAAAAGGAGATAAAGTTATGACTCAAAGTATTGTCCATCACTGGCCACTACTTTCTCCTATCTTTTGGGCAATGCACGAATCCCGCGTCGAAAAAACTGGTCATCTTTTGAGGTAATCCACTAATCTATCCATTTTCCGACTTCTTCATAAGACTGGAAGTGTTGGTCAGCCAGGCCGTGTGCCATTGTTCGGAACAAGTGATAATCCGAATGTGCAACGTCTGGAGAGTACGGCGGGTGGGGTAGGACTTCCCATTTCAA
>NW_014559597.1:0-213 GCF_001313825.1 Dinoponera quadriceps
GCCGCCTGAAATCTGCGAGGCTGCCATATGGAAATAACGTAATAAAGCAGAATATTACAATCACACACTCCAGTTTGCATCCGTTCAGGATTCAACGTAAGGGAAAGCAAGATTTACGCAACATTAACGTTATTTGACTATTACACGCAAACTCGCAAGTTTCGTCATCGGATGGATTTCTTTCACCTTTTCTAATGGAACTACCGTATTTAG
>NW_014559597.1:416-798 GCF_001313825.1 Dinoponera quadriceps
CTATTACACGCAAACTCGCAAGTTTCGTCATCGGATGGATTTCTTTCACCTTTTCTAATGGAAAGCGTATTTAGCAGGAAAGATTCAAGCCGAACCGTGAATTTGCATTGGTTCACGTTTTCTGATGTAGAATCGGAAGAAACGTTCGCCTCCTGAAATCTGCGAGGCTGCCGCATGGAAATAACGTAATAAAGCAGAATATTACAATCACACTCGCCAGTTTGCATCCGTTCACGATTTAACGTATGAAACGCAAGATTCATTCGACATTTACGTTATTTCGTCTATTGCACGCAAACTCGCAAGTTTTGTCTGGGGATGGATTTCTTTTATCTTTTCTAATGGAACTAACGTATTTAGTCGAAAAGATTCAAGCCGAAAC
>NW_014559598.1:0-410 GCF_001313825.1 Dinoponera quadriceps
AATACCCAAGCCCTTCAGACGGAAATGCCTCGTCGACACCTGACCGTTCTCTTCTCACACCTTCCTATTCGTCTGACCCCAACTGTAACCACCAAGTCCTTCTGGCGAAATACTACCCTCTCACGATTATTCTCCGCCAGAAGGACTTGGTGGTTACAGTTGGGGTCAGACGAATAGGAAGGTGTGAGAAGAGAACGGTCAGGTGTCGACGAGGCATTTCCGTCTGAAGGGCTTGGGTATTTCCGTCTGAGGATAGGAGCTCGGAAAAGGCCCTAAGATGTGCTGCAAGCATGTCGTCGCTAGCCTCGAGTAGGTCTTTATGCGCTAACGCGAGGGCCTCACGCGTGTCCTCTCTACACTTGGTACTCACTATAATACGGCGAGGTATTAAAATACGAAGAAACTGAAGC
>NW_014559599.1:0-6124 GCF_001313825.1 Dinoponera quadriceps
TTGAAAAAACACAAAATTCGCGATACTTTTTGAACAGACCTCGTATAACTACTATAATAGTTACAAGATTAAAATGTTTTAAAACGGTTCTATTGATGAACGTTGCTTTGTATTTAAAAGAAAAGTCATTCACCATAGGAAACCTTTATTATCTTCGTGTTCTGTTAACGTTCTGATGCTTGCCATTAACAAATAGTCATAGCCCAGAAATTGAAAAAGGATCAATCTTGAAAAAGCATCGCCGAAACATTTGTCGTTTAATAGATCCAAAGTAACGATCTTAACTGGGACGTTCAATCTTTGTTGAGCTGCAAGCGATAATCGCAAGAAACCGTATGCCAACGAATATTTCACGATATATCCATATTCTAAAAATATAAAATTAACATATAAATCATGAAAAATAAAAATTTGATGAACATTCTTTATGTGTTTTAAATAAATACAATTAATCATACTCTAATTCTCACTAATAAAAATCCGTGATTACGTATTTTTTTGTACATTTCTCATAGATTAATTTAAATATTTCAAAGAATGTCTACGTATTTTTTTGTATACTGTTTCTTAATTATGAATTACTAAAATATTATCAATATTTCCACGAGATATTTGAGAAAAAATATATTATTCCGCGAAATATAATATTATCTTATTAAATAATTAAAAAAACAAATATATATCATCAAATCATGGGATATACGTACTGTTTCCTTGGCTATGTTTAAACCATTTCAAAGTACACATAATATACTTTGCTGGAGACATTTACCTGCTCTAGCCGTTTTATCAGCATCTGATGCACGATCTTTTAACAACTATAGAATATTATCTTCACTTGAACGATTTTCATCAGATGCTTCCGTAAAATCACCCTCCGTTTTGTAAAAGATAACTCTTCATCAGGTGGCTAAAATATATTACTTCGTTACTAATTTAAATATCTAAGTTTCTAACTCAATTCGTGCGGTACCCAAACATCAAGCTTATTTACCATCCCAAGCTTGGGTAAATGTCTCAAACAGTCAATTGGTCAATGTTGAGATTATGTCCAATCTCTATAGTCGTCAATTGTCGGTCGTAGTGGATTAAAGCCTTGATTTGATCGGCATCAGTAGTGACTGGCCGACCAGAACGAAGAGCATCTTGGAGATCAAAATCTCTGCAACGACATTTCGCAAACCACTTCCGACACACACTTTCGTTTACGGCATTCTTTCTGTACACGGCGCATATCTTTTTGCGTCGGGTTTTTGCTTTTCCGGAAATAAAAAAGCAAAATGTATTGAAAATACACTTTTTTTTCCTAACATGTTCGAAATATAATTAAACTTCGTGTACGTCACGGATCTCGATAAATATTTTCTTAAAATGTCGACACAAATTTCAGCTATCATTTAATGTACGACACTTCCTATGTTTGACACATGTGCTAACGAAAAATCTGCGAACGACATCTATCGGAATTTCACTGCAAAATTACGCATAAACATAATAGATAAAGTAAACTTTAAGTCTTAAGAAATTGATTAATCACAGTCTAATTATAGAAGAATAATCAATTGTGATTGGTTAATTTCTTACGGCTTAAAGCTTACTACACCTGTTGAAGATAGGCATTTTTAATAAAAGTGCCTGAAATATGATTTCTTAACCAATCAGATGGCCTCTAAGCTACTTTTAAAAGCACATTTTATCAATAAAATAAAGATCAGAATACAGGCTATAGACTTGAGTTCCGATTCACTTACTGCGCTGTAAGCTTCATTCTATCTTTCTATTTTTCTTTCCTTCTTTGACATATAGTGAACAATAAAGGTAGAGTAATGCTTAGAGCGCTGTAAGCATGCTTTAAGCGTAAATCGTACCACATACTGAGACCATAGAAAGATCTTTGATACAAAATTATTTTAAGTTCATCTTTATATGCTTCGTAACTAACGAAACGATATATAAGATTGTCTATGCATATTGTTCTTATATGCACGTCTGTTATTGTGCCCGACTATTTTCACGGAGTTAATATCGAAAAATATTAATAAGAAATATATTAACTTAACTGAGTAAGTAGAAAATATTATAGTTAATGCGTAAAATGTAACTAAGATTAAGTTAAAAATTAACTTAAATTTAATAATTTTTAGCCAAGTTAGTTAATTTTAAAAAGAGTAACCTTTAATTTAAAATAGATATTTTTAACTTTAACTTATTAACTTTTTCTTTCATATACATTAAAATATTTCAGTGGTTGCCTCAAAATAACAATTTTGCCCATTTATGTGGTCACATAAATGATCGCAAAGAATACACAAAACAAAAGGTCTTGTCGTTGGCTACATATCATCTTAAAATAAACTTAAGATGATACCTATATTTAGTATAAATGGCTAAGCTTGAGGTTCGATTCAAATTTATAGAGTTATAAACATTTTATCTTTATTGACTGCTAACATGCTGAAAAGAGATAGAATGACGCTTACAGCACTATAAACGTGAATCGGACCGCAGCTTTAATATACAGGGTGTTTTATTTTAATTGCCACAGGCTTTATCTAAGAACAAAATTATCCTAAAGAAAAATAATTTTAGTTTAATACAAAGATTGTATGATTCAAAAGGAGACATCACATCATGACTTTATCGGAGATAACGTTGTTCAAGATTATTTCAAGATCAACTTTATTTTTTTTTATAGATTGTTATGTCCTGGAAGAGGACGAACGCAACATAATCGCTTACTCGCGCACTCGCGAGCTTTAAACGTACTGGTAGGTCTACAGATCAGGTAAAGGTCCGGAGAAGCCCATTTACTTCGATCGCAGAACGTACGTTAGATGGTCCTTTATTTAGGTCAAAGAACTTAATCTCTTTACCTGGGATAGGACCATATGAGCGTGTTAAGAGAGGAATTTAGATTTAGGTAATTGAAAGGAAATTAATAAATAGTTTTAACGACTTGGTTAAATTTAGGGCATTTCGAATAAAACAGTTTATTAATTATACTAATAATATAATTTGGTTCTCGAATGGATTAATAATCGTGGTAAATTGATGAAAAAAGTTATTGTAAAAGATACAACATTTAAAAGTTGAAAGGATTAGCTAAAGTTAAACAATGAGATATATGGGTTACCATTAAACAAACTTTTATAAATCAGAATTATTGGAATAATGCAAATACAAGATGAAGATTAAAGTAAGATTAAGAAAAAGGTAATTCGTGTAACTTAATTTAATATAATCGGATATAACGTAACAAGAATGTTTAACGTATCGGTATAGCGAGGAAAACATCGTTATATAATACAAAGAAAACAATAATCACGCAGTGCATGTGTGTGTTTTGAGGAGTGAAGTGGGATTGGAATTTGGATTGAAATGATTAAGTCATGTTTAAATATGAAATAGAGACTTACGATTTAGATGAATCAATAGAGTGACGAGGACGAATGAAGACGAAGACGAAGACTGGGCTAGACTAAGACTGTGGACTGTTGAAGACTGAATACTAACTTCAACTGGACTTGAACTTGAACTGAACTGAACTCACGGCAAAAGAGTGAGGCTTACATAGGAAAGATTTCAGGGGGTGGTGGATGACGACCACCAATGAGGGAAGTTTGCGTAAGAAATGGTTATTCTGGAAAATTCTTAATACTATTTGGATGTCATAAATGATCCTAAGAACATAATCCTATCGAAGGGCCTTCGTTCGACCGGCTATGATACATAGACGGATAAGATCGCAGACCCAACGGGAGCCTTATGACGTATTTGGGCGGCGTGTAATCGTACCTTTTCCATAAAAGCGCTTGCTCAAATCTGTTTGTTTTACAATCATGAAAGAAGGAATTCGCTACTATCTAGGTACCCAGGACGAATAGATACGTACCTTACATAGAGGCGGCAAGATTATCTTAGTTATAAAGAAAGGAATTTGTTATCCCCGGGGTATCCAGGATGTAAATAAACTACATATCTTACGTGAAGGCGGAAAAGATGATAGACGCATTGGGAACCATACGCCACGTTTAGCGGCGGCCATTGTAATCTTATCTTTATTACAATAGCGCTTGCCCGAAGTCCGTCTGTTTCCCAATCATATAATTAAAAAGAGAAATTCGTAGTTTCCGAGACACCCAGGACGTAACAGAATTATGCAATAATTAATAATTATAATTTTTAAGTATAATTTTTTAAACAAAAATCTATTCTTCCATTTATTATATGTATAATATTACCAGGGCAAGATTATTTAAATATAAATATTTTCCGAATTATTTTACTTTATTTTGATATTTTTCAGTTTAAGATATGAAATATCTCACAAAATATTTCTTTTTCAATATTACCACCTTAACACTTTTGTACGTAGAATGACAAGTGGAATCGATCGCTGTAAGCAAACATAGTGAAACTTAAAAAAAATTAATTACATTTTATAAATGCATTAATGCACTAACGTACAATGATTAATATCAGTAACCGATTTTTCTCATATTATTATGAAAAAATGTATTAAGGTAATGTTATCAATCAGTGAATATTTTATGAGATAATTCATAATAAATTTGTTAAACAATATTAGTGAATGTATGAGTGTGATGTGATGAAATAATTTTGTAGAAAAAATCTCATTTAAGATAGCGGAAATTTGTTGATTGAGACCTGACATAACAACACGTAGTGTACGAAAGTGATTGATAAGTGACTTGGTTCGCATATTAATAAATGGCAACTGCGACATCTGTATATGTGAACATATAGTGTCTTTCTTATGAGTAAATATTCTACGGTCACAAGTCATTCTGACAGTAATTTGTTGTTTGACAGTTGCTTAAACAAAAGTGTTTCGAGTGAATAATGGATAAAATTTGAATTCATGGTGTGATTCAATTTTTTTTTCTAGAAACGAAAACAGCGACGGAAATTCATGAAAGGATTTCTCCTACATTGGATGACTAATGCCATTCCTATGAAAGAGTTTGACCTTGAATAAATGAATTCAAACGTGGCAGAACATGCATCGGAGGTGCACCACGTCCTGAAGCCTCGAAATTAGCTGTGACTCCAGAAATCATCGATAAAGTCCAGGTTTTGGCCGACAGACGAATGAAAATGCGCGAGTTAGTAGAGGCCACAAGCATCTTAACTAAGCGGGTTTACTTCATTTTGCATAATGAATTGTGTGACCGGATATTACTAGCTTAGTGAAAACATCAACGTTTAGTCCCGACGAACCTTTAGAAGGAAAGTTCCCTACGGATTCCGTTGCCCGTTTATGGTCGCCAGGGCGTTATATTTGAGAGCTTCGCCCAAACTCCAGGCCCGGGAAGCTGGACCGGCCAAATCACCCCAGATGCGCCTTTACTGTTAGGGGTTATATAGAGGGATTCCCTCCCTGATAGAGTTGTCGTCCCCGAAGAGATGTTCGGATCACCGGACGCTCGCCTCAGACACTGGGTATGGGGATAGGGAAACGCGAAAAAATGAACACGTACCCCGTGAGAGCAAACAAGATGAAATCTATTTTGTAAAAATGAAGCAATAACAAAAAATACTGATCAATTAATCCTATAAGAGTAGAACGAACTTAATGAACAGAACAGAATCGTGCGAACGTTTGATGATAATTAACGCACTTGTTGGACACGGAATGAGTATGTACAGATGAGCGATGAATATAATACAATGCGACTAATGATGGAAAAAATTATAATAAACGAATCTTATGTGACTAAACTCCCGATATCACGCGATCTAAGCCATAAAAAAAATATATATATATATATACACGGTATATATATATATATATATATACACGGTAACCCATTTTAATCGACAAACGGAGATATCTCCGAAACTACGCAACCTACGAAAAAAATGTTCGGATAAAAGTTGTCGTGGACAGTGGGGGTCATCTACCTGTACTAATGACCTTGACCTTGAGGTCGGTTTTCAAGGTCATTTCAAGGTCAAGGTCACTTTTTTAAATGGAACCCCCTATTTTTAATGCCGGATTCAGAAAGAGCGGGAAATTTTACATCCAGATGTGTATCAAAGTATAAGGTTAACGTGACTTCCATAGGTCAAATGAAGATCAAGAAACCACCCCTACCAAACC
>NW_014559600.1:0-448 GCF_001313825.1 Dinoponera quadriceps
CGTATGTCTGACAGAGATAGAAACAGTCGACGTTCGAATGTCGTCCCATTGAAAAGTATTCTCTTATCGTATCTTGCTTATCGCATGCCACGTCATCGAATACAAAGATTGAATTCGTGCGCGCCCCATTTGCTGGAATAACTTCGGAATTATTGGAGAATGTAAAATAACCAATTTCATCTATCGACGTCAAGAGATTTTCCAAATACTGATATTTGGGCTGCATCAACAACTTCGAATATACGTACACGTTCTCAAAACGCAGACCATGCGGGCTCTCCAACAAGCTTATGAGAACTTTCGTCTTACCACAATTCGAAGGACCGCATATAATTGCGCGTATAATACTCGGTAACACGTCTCAATGTTTACGGATCTCTTTGTTTTCCCCCATTAATAGCGTTCTATCGTCAAAATTTTCCACGCGTATCACTGTCGGCTGCTTCAC
>NW_014559601.1:0-306 GCF_001313825.1 Dinoponera quadriceps
CCTTCGCGCGCGACTACCGCGAACGGGCCGCTGGAGGGGATACAAATCGAACCGCTGCGGGTGGGGGCGGACTTTCGCGAGCGCGACTACCGCGAGTCGTCGCGAACAGGGGGAGGGAGGGGGTGCGTGAGGGTATAGCGACTGCCGGAGGAGGGGGTACCGACCGCTAAAGGGGGCCCTATTCGGCAGGTAAAAAAAAAACAACGCCTACCGACCGCTGAAGGGGGCCCTATTCGGCCGGTAAAAAAAATAAAAACAGCGCCAACTGCGCCAACTGCGCTAACTACGCTAGCTGCGCCAACTGGT
>NW_014559601.1:393-1551 GCF_001313825.1 Dinoponera quadriceps
AACTGGATTTGCTACTCGGTCGGTAAAACAGATCCAATTGAGCCAGAACCGGCCTAACCCCTCTACTAACATTAAATTGTTTTTCCTTTGAAATTAACATCTAGGTCCAGAAGTCTCGAAAAAATTATTTGTTGTTTTCTAAAACACGTTTGTCGGAGGAACATTCGTAAAATTTGGTGTTTCTTCTGTTTCTGAAGATGAAGATGAGATAGAAGACTCACTTTCAATCATCCTCGGTCTTTTTCTTCGATGAATTATAATAATGCTATCATCGCTACTGGTGTCTGTTCTTTCACCATCCTCAGAATAACTAGCAGTCGAATCAACGTCCAAAATAAGAGCCCGTGACATGGATATTTTTTTAAAATAATATATAAAAACGGTAAAAAGTTATTTTAGAATGCACTCGTGTTACAAAGTACGCGTGAGATCAGACTACGTTCACACCCACGGAGCAACAAAGATACACTGAAACTCGCAGCGCAAAAGCGCTGCGTCGCGGTTTTCGAGACAAATGAACGCAGCGCTTTTGCGCCGCGTAGCAGTCAAACGGTTAATGATGATACGGCTGATCGGGAGCATCGCGCGAACCCTTGTTCATCACATGCTCGGTCCGAGTGCGAATCGATTCACCCCATATAGCGCTGAAAAATATACCGTTCGCTCGAATCCATATCTTACCTCCGCCTCTCTCTCTCGTGCATGCGGAAGGTGCGAAATTGTGATGACAATCCCCAACGCGGTGGATGACACCCCGATGGTTAAATTCAATCACGCGGTCGCGCAAAAATAATATAAAAGCGCGAACGATCGCGCGCAGTGTCGACGCTTGTTGTTAATCCAGGCTGTGTCGACGCGAAATTCGAGAACGATATTTTAATCGAGTCCGCCTCGCGCCTGCCGGCGCGATTTCCGCGTTCACGGAATGACGCCTCGTCGGCGACACGCCGGGCTGAGTAACCACTGCAATTGGCGCTGACGAAACCAAGTCAACCCACCAGGAAAAATCTGAGTCTATGTTCTATTCTTTCAGGTTCTTCAGATGAGAGAGACTGAAGTATTTTTGTTGCGTTGTATACACACACACACGCGTCTTATCGATTACAAAGAGATTCGTCTTCATTTCACAGTACTTTGATTTTTCTTATTTTATGTCGA
>NW_014559602.1:0-881 GCF_001313825.1 Dinoponera quadriceps
CCAGTTGGCGCAGTGGCGCTGTTTTTTTCTTTTTACCGACCGAATAGCAGCGGTCGTTAGAATCTGAACTGACCGTCGACACGAGAATCTGCACTGGCCGCCGATGGAGCCAAAATCATACCGTTAACTTCCAGGCGGCTGAAAGTATCCCATTTGAAATGCTCTTTTGATCGATATGTACGATCCATTGAAAAAAAAACTTTTACAGGGGCAATCCCTCAAAGTGTCATTATGAAACATTCCTAAGTGCCGGCCGCCTGGAGGTTAATGCTCGGAGTACCTGCATAAGCAGCAACCCGAAGCCCTGCCGAGAAAAATAATATTAAGCACCGTCCGGAAAGGATAACACAATGGAAAACAATATTTCTAGTTTTCATCTACTCCGCGTTCCTAGATGACTCATCATGCGGCGGTCGGAACCCCAGCCCACCGCATTCTCTTACATCTAAAGGGGGAAAGGTAAGGGGGGAGGATATTAAGTTAAAAAAAATCTTTGAGAATCTAAAATAGTTTATTATTAATTATTCAGAACATAATGTACAAGGTCTTTCAAGGCGCACGCNCTTTCAAGGCGCACGCCAATAGCTCACAGTCAACGAGAGACTCGCTGTCGAAATCGTCACTTTCACGTATTACTTTAGCTGCGTAAGACCTGTCAGTAGTTTTGGACTCGTACTATTTACGAATAATATCATTTTGTTGCAAAATGCATACAAATTTTTGGAACTTAGCATTAACAATATGCGTATTTTCATGTAACCATGAATATATATGATCAATACACTGCTCAAGATTGAATAAGTTATTCAATCCGGTAAATTTCCGGTTTTAGATACAACGACTTGTTGAATAATATAAGCTTTATGATGGTATCACCGTGC
>NW_014559603.1:0-6008 GCF_001313825.1 Dinoponera quadriceps
GGGGGGGGGGAGGGTACGCGATTTACGGCACGTAAACCGTACAACCCTTTAAACGATTCGGATTCTTATCACGACCCCATAAGTCAACTATATTCACCCCGCTTCTTCCCCTCCGCATGGCCCATATCGCGGCAAGAAATTTAATCTTCTCGCGTGGAGGATACTTTTCGGGGAGAACGATGTTCTCGGCGTTAAAACGAACCCTCCCATTATTGCCTGATCCACTCCCGATCGATCGTAACTTCGGCAACGACACGGAACGAGCGCCATCGTGGGGCAAGGATCGAACGCAGGTCACCCGGGCTACATTCTTCTAACTAAAAACGCGCGGAATTTACTACAACTGAACTGGTACTAATGCGAGCCCCGGACCGGAGACTGATGCTTCATCGTCGCCGGAGATTACAACGGTAAATAAATCAGCGCGGAACTTCCAGCTGATTGATACGTAATCCGAGTCGATTTTAACCCCCCTCGCTCGCTCGCTCGCACTCACGGCGCTTACCTATACCCATCCACCCACTTACCTCTTGTGCCAAGATCTGCGACATTGTGCCACCTGGGGCATCTTGCAAAGCGATTTGTGACGCGCCACTTCGGCGGTTTGTCTAACCACCGAGATACTTTAACTTTAAGCTACGTAGCGCAGCACCAGAGCGTTCTTCATCGTGCCGAAGTCGCGAAAAAAGAACTACAGGATTCTCCGGCGCGAAGCCGACCGATCTCCCCAATGAAGCTTATATTACGCAAGACGTAACCTCTGCTCATTACGATTACACTGCGTTAGCACTAGGCTGCGTTACATTTCTACTTAATTTGTTTATTCTCTGGCACGTGGAGAAGATATTGTAGCAAAAGTCACATTAGAATTTCGTAGCGCCTGGCCATACGGAAATTGTGACTGAAATTTTAATGCATATGACGTGATTTTTACCGATGCGTACAATGAAATACATAACTAAAGGAACGCGCAATAATTTCAGTTATAATTCCAGTATGGTTCAGGGTTACAAAATTTTGCAGTAAATTTTACCACAATATTTTATCCGTGTAGTTCGGTTAACGCAAAACTGTCGATGGTCTGACTGTTGATTGATACTGGGAAACATACCCGTCGAGTCCCGCCACGCTGCGGCCTGCGGTTCAGCTGCGGAATACCGAAAACCCGAACGACGTTACCACCGACGGGCGCTGAGTCGGTCAGAGACTAAGTCCGAACGCGGGGTGTTGCTTTCGACGACGTTACCTCCGGCCGAGTGGTTTCCTGACGACCTGGACAACCGACAACGTGGGTCGACGGGGACCCTCCGGGGAAACATCCCCGTCGAGCCCCGCCGCTCTGAGGCCTGCGATTCCTCTGCGGAATCGCCAAAACCCGGACGACGTTACCTCCGGCGGCGATGAGTCGCTCAGGGACTAAGTCCGAAAGCGGCGTATTGCTTTCGACGACGTTACCTCCGGCATAGGGGTTTCCTGATGACCCGGACAACCGACAGCGTGTGTCGACGGGGACCTTCCGGGGAAACATCCCCGTCAAGCCCCGCCGCGCTGTGGCCTGCGGTCCCGCTGCGGAATTGCGTATACATGGACAACGTTACTTCCGGCGGGCGCTGAGTCTTTCAGAGAATAAGGCCGAACGGGCGTGTTGCTTTCGACGACGTTACCTCCGGCCGAAGGGTTTCCAGACGACCCGGACAACCGACCACGTGGGCCGACGGGGAATCTCCGGGGAAACTTCCCCGTCGAGAGCCGCGCCGCTGCGGCCTGCGGTTCCGCTGCGGAATCGCTAAAATCCGTACGACGTTACCTTAGGCGGGCGCTGAGTCGCTCAGAGATTAAGTGCGAACGCGCCGTGTTGCTTTCGACGACGTTACCTCCGGCCGAGGGGTTTCCTGACGACACGGACAACCGACCACGTGAGTCAAAGGGGAACTTCTGGGAAAACTTCCCCGTAGAGTGCCACCCCGCTGCGGCCTGCGGTTCCGCTGCGGAATCGCGAAAACCGGGACGACTTTACCTCCGGCGGCGCTGAGTCGCTCAGAGACTTAGTCCGAAAGCGGCGTGTTGCTTTCGACGATGTTACCTCCGGCCGAGGGGTTTCCTGACGACCCGGACAACCGACCACGTGGATCGACAGGGAACATACGGGGAAACTTCCACGTAGAGTGCCGCCCCGTTGCGTCATGCGGTTTTGCTACGGAATCGCGAAAACCAGGACGACGTTACCTCCGGCGGCGCTGAGTCGCCCAGGGACTTAGTCCGAACGTGGCGTGTTGCTTTCGACGACGTTACCTCCGGCCGAGGGGTTTCCTGACGACCCGGTCAACCGACCACGTGGGTCGACGGGGAACCTGCGGGGAAACTTCTCCGTCAAGTGCCGCCCCGCTGTGGCCTTCGGTTCCGCTACGAAATCGCGAAAATCCGTACGACGTTACCTCCGGCGGCGCTGAGTCGCTCAGGGACTTAATCCGAATGTGGCGTGTTGCTTTCGTCGACGTTACCTACGGCCGAGGGGTTTCCTGACGACCCGGCAGGCGACCACGTGGGTCGACGGAGTACCTCCGGGGAAACTTCCCCGTCGAGTGCCGCCCCGCTGTGGCCTTCGGTTCCGCTACGGAATCGCGAGCATCCGTACGATGTTACCTCCAGCGGCGCTGAGTCGCTCAGGGACTTAGTCCGAACGTGGCGTGTTGCTTTCGACGACGTTACCTCCGGCCGAGGGGTTTCTTGACGACCCGGACAAACGACCACGTGGGTCGACGGGTAACCTCCGGGAAACTTCTCCGTCGAGTGCCGCCCCACTGTGGCTTTCGGTTCCGCTGCGGAATCGCGAAAACCGGTACGACGTTACCTCCGTCGAGCGCCGAGTCGCTCAGAGACTAAGTTCGAACGCGGCGTGTTGCTTTCGACGACGTTACCTCCGGCCGAGAGGTTTCCTGACGACCCGTTAACCGCCCGCGTGGGTCGACGGGGAACTTCCGGGGAAACTTTCCCGTAGAGTACCGCCCCGCTGTGTCTTGCGGTTCCGCTGCGGAATCGCGAAAACCGGGACGACGTTATCTCCGGCGGCGCTGAGTCGCCCAGGGACTTAGTCCGAACGCGGCATGTTGCTTTCGACGACGTTACCTCCGGCCGAGGGGTTTCCTGACGACCAAGACAACCGACCACGTGGGTCGACGGGGAAACTCCGGGGAAACTTCCCCGTTTAATGCCGCCTCGCTGCGGCCTGCGGTTCCGCTGCGGAATCGCGAAAATCCGGACGACGTTACCCACGGCGGCGCTGAGTCGCTCAGGGACTTAGTCCGAACGCGGCGTGTTGCTTTCGACGACGTTACCTCCGGCCCCAAGGGTTTCCTGACGACCCGGACAACTGACCACGTGGGTTGACGGCGAACCTCCGGGGAAACTTCCTCGTAGAGTGGTTAAATTAGGTTAGGTTAGGTTAGGTTAGGTTCTCCGTCGTAAGGCGCCACCTTGTCGTGGTGACGGAGCTTAAGCCCCGGTGAGCCCTGGTTCTTTTTGCGCCGCGGAATCTTGGTTTCGCGGAGGGTAAGGGGCCAGGGGGAGGAGCGACTAAGAGCGCCTCCCTCCTGCCGGGCATTGGCCCGGTGGGGGTGTATGGAAGAATGAATGGGCCCCGGTCGGCCTGGTGTGGATATTCCTGGTAGACTACACCTGGGGGAGTATTAACCTTCAGGTGCCCCCCGGTTCACCTCGGTGGGCCGGGGGGATAGCCTGGCACCCGGTTCATGTCAGTACCTGACCTCTGGTGGGAGTAATATGGGAGTCTGTCGTCGTCTGGGGGCTTGCCCCCGGCGGCAGCGGTGGGCCCGTGAAACCGCCATGTTTAACGTTGAAGAACCGCTGATCCGGGTCTGTCTGGAGCCAATGCCAGGGTTGAAGCGCCTGTGCCGGGCGGGGGAATTGGGAGCGGCCTAGCCAGCTTGCTCCCATACCCTATGCCACTTAGGGTAAGTGGTGGCAACGTCTAGCCTGAGGTTTGGGTAAGCGGCCGATCGGATCGGTGCGCGCCCACTCGATAGGGGTGACGTAAAACCTTTAGCATCAATCGTGGCGCGGGCCTATCCCGTAACATTTTTTAGTAGAATCANGAGGTTTGGGTAAGCGGCCGATCGGATCGGTGCGCGCCCACTCGATAGGGGTGACGTAAAACCTTTAGCATCACTCATGGCGCGGGCCTATCCCATAACATTTTTTAGTAGAGACACATGGTGAGGATAGGGGTGGCTACTCGAAAAACCGTTTCTCGGCTTCCTTACCTATCATTACTCTACCGGGGGAAGTGCCCCCACTGATGGGCGAACCCGAGGAATAAACATCGATTAATATGGCAGAATCTCAAAACAAAACCTTTGGGGAGGGGGGAAAGAGGGGAAGAACGGGACGGATAACGTTCCCGACTTCCGGGGAGGAATGAGATCCGTGTCCAGTGTTGCCACCGCGGTGGCACTTGATGACGGCGGGATCTCGGACGCGTCGCGTGGGAGTGGGACGAATGAGGGGAGTTTCGCCGGATTGGGCGCGATGGCACGAGCCGCGGAGAGGCGGTGGTCTACCTCGCCCGTGGTGGAGGAGGATTCCGATATGGCGGTGGTCTTCGAACTGCTTCCCGGTCGGAAGAAAATGGTACGGTCCCCCCTACGGAGGAGGGGAGCATAAAAAATTTGGTGGCCCGCTTCTCGCCCCCGCAGGAATGCGTAGGGAGGAGGCCGGTTACCCCGGTCACCACCGGGACCGAGGGGGACGTGGGGGAGTCGCAGGACACCCGCACGTCCCCCGTGAAGACCCGGAGGGCGATCCGGGGGCTGTGGGGCGTGGCATCCGACGAGGCTGAACAGTATACGTCGGATGCCAGCGCCCAGTCGATGGCGTCCACGGCCTCCGCGTGGGAGCTCGCTGCGAAGACAAAGCGGGCCTACGCGGAGATCGTGGTAAAGCAGCGGGGGCGGGGCAGAACGCCGGGGCCTACCAAGGCCAGGCGCGAGGCTTCGGATAGAGCCGATGTAGATTTCCGGGTGGCAGGCGAGATGGCGGGGAGGATGACCTCCCCCCAGGCGCCATTCCAGTACAGGGGGGAGGGGACAATGGCGGACGTCCCCATACCCGAGATCATGGCGTCAGCGCATGATGCCATTGATGAAGTCGAAAGGGTCGCCAAAGTGTCGCGCAGCCTGAAGGGCACGATGGTCAAGTCTCTTCGGCAGTCATGCGCGATTATGCGCGTGGCTGCCGAGGAGATGGGCCGTCGTGCCCGGGGGGCTGCCGGCAGTGGCGACCCTTCAAGGGAAATCGANTCGAGGAGATGGGCCGTCGTACCAGGGGGGCTGCCGGCAGTGGCGACCCTTCAAGGGAAATCGAGGCCCTAAAGGGGGAATTGGCTGTTGCGCGGAGGGAGGTTGCAGCGCTCCAAAAGGAGGTTGCAACATTGAGGAGGGCTGCAGAGGAGGGGGCGGCAGAGGGGCTCCCCCCTCTTCCGCAGCGCTTGGGAAGGAGGGGAGAACATGGGGCCCGGCGGCCCCGTGAGAGGGGACGGGTTGGGGAATGCCCCAGCCCTCCCCGGATGGGGTGAAGACTAAAGACTGCCGGCCCGTTGAGGGGGAGGCAGTGATGGGGGGCACCCGGGAGGAGGAGGGATTCGAGATCCTCCTCCGTCCTTCATAATGGAGGAGAGATTCCGCGCCCTGGGGGCCGAGCTGCTCGCGGCGGCTTGGTCCACAGGGGGCGGAGAAGGGGGCGAAAATCGTGTCCCCCCGGCCCCGGTCCTGACGGCGGGGAGGAGTCGGGAGGAGCCTGCGAAAGAGCAGGCGAAGGGTGGTGAGAAGAAGGAGGAAGGGATCAAGAGTAGGAAGGAGGGGAGGAAAAAGGGAAAGGGGCTAGAAGGCCTCTCCCGGGGGGCAACTGGAGAGGGTGTGAGGGCCGAGGCTGCCCCCACGGCTGCCCCCGCCGTTGCCCCCGTCCCTTCCAAGCTCCCACCGAGGGGGGGGGGG
>NW_014559603.1:6130-7408 GCF_001313825.1 Dinoponera quadriceps
TCAATCCCTCCCGGCCCCCCCAAAATGGGAAGAAGCGAAGGGTGCTGTCGACAGCGGCTATAACGATAACCTGCGCACCCGGAGGTTACGAAAGCGCGATTCGGGAGGCGAGGTCTAAGATTGACCTCGCCTCCCTTGAGATTGAGGGCCTACGGGTCAGGAGAACCCTGACCGGGGCCTTCAATTATGAGATTGCGGGCCCCGGGGGAAGGACTAAGGCTGATGCCTTGGCGGCCCGCCTAAGCGAGCTCTTTGCTGGCAGGGAGGGGGTGAGAATCGCCCGCCCGTGCAAGCGGACGAAGATACGGGTCGCCGGGCTGGATGAGGCCTGCGCGGTGGAGGAGGCTGCAGTGGTGGCCCACCTCGGCGAGTGTTCGGAGTCACTCGTCGAGGTCGGGAAGATTGGAAGAGGCCCAGGAGGGTTGGGTTCTCTCTGGGTGAGGTGTCCGGTCGCGGCCGCGAATAAGGTGGCGGCGGCCGGGCGCATAAGAATAGGATGGGTGTAAGCGTCGACAGTAATGTTGGACGAGCGCCCCCTGCAGTGTTATAAATGCCTGCAGGGGGGACATGTGCGCGCCCAATGCACCGCTGCGGCGGATAGGGGCGACCGGTGCTACCGGTGCGGGGGGACCGGGCATGTTGAGCGGGGGTGTAATTTCCCGCTGCGCTGCCCGGTCTGTTCCGACCTGGGGCGCCGGTCGGATCACCGCGCGGGCGGAAACGCCTGCCCGGCGGCCCAAGAGGGGACGGAGGGTAGGCGCCGGGCACCGCCCCCATCCCAGCGTATGGGGGTGAACAAGAGGGTTGCGCCTGGGGGGGGGCAGACCGACATAGTCCCCCCCCCCCCNCCCCCCCCCAAGGAGCTGTCGTCCCGTCGGAGAGGCAACCCGGCATTGGGGGTGGCCTCTGGGGAGGGGGAGGGCGACGTGCGCTCCTCGCCAGAGACAGGAGCGCACGTCGCCAAAAGAAGGAAGAAGTGGCAGCCGGACAGGGAGGACGCCGAGAAAACCAGCCATAATGGCTAGTCCTCCCCGCCTAATTCAGGCCAACCTCAACCACGCCCGCCGTGCGCAGAAGCTTCTCCTGCACACTATGGCGGAGTGTGGTTGTGGGTTGTCCATAATATCAGAGCCTTGGTGGGTTCCCCCGGACGCTCCCAATTAAGTCCGTTCGGGGAACCCGAAGGGGCTAGTGGCCGCCACGTGGAGGGGGGCGGGTGCCCCCTTTCTTCCGTGCTCTGTAATAGAGACGGGGGAACTCTACGTGGCGGTCAGATGG
>NW_014559604.1:0-418 GCF_001313825.1 Dinoponera quadriceps
TGGACAGAAGAGGTATAAAAAAAAACATAAGCTTTGTCGCAACACGAGTGAAAAAAAATGTTCCACGAAGAAATGTGTTATTCGCACATACATATACTGCTGCACTTGTGATTTGTATTTTTGTAAAGATTGTAGAGACAAATTTCATGCAAATCTCGAACAAAAAGTGAAAAAATAAAAGCTTTCTATCAATAATTTAGATTCAAAGATTAAAAAAACAAGCTTCTTTAGTAATGTATGAATTTATAAGTGAAATATGAAAACAAAAACAAAAAAAAATAAAAAATGAAAAATGAAAATAAAACAAAAACAAAAAACTAAAAAACAAAAAAATAAAAAAAATAAAAAAACGAAACAAAATAAAAACAAAAAAATCAAAAACTAAAAAAATAATAAAAAAATAGAAACGAAAAAAATA
>NW_014559605.1:0-2261 GCF_001313825.1 Dinoponera quadriceps
CACCTCAAGGATCACCCTAGTAGTTAGTATAGTTAGTATAGTATTAATATATATATATATATATATATATATATAGGGTGGTCCCAGAAGTACCCGACCCAACAAAGAAAACAAAAATTTTGGAAAAAAATGTATTTATTTTTCAACATAATCTCCTTTCAGCTCTATACACTTTTCCCAGCGATGTTCAAAAAGTTTGATACCCTTTTTATTATAAAACTGTCTTGCTCCTCAAAATAACCATTAACTCCCGACATCACTTCTTCATCGTTAGAAAATCTTTGACCACTGAGCCATTTTTTCAAGTTTGGGAACAGAAAATAATTCGAGGGGGCTAAATCTGGCAAATAGGGTGCATGAGGTAGCAATTCAAACTTTAATTCTTTAATTTTGGCCATTGCAATAACGGATTTGTGAGCTGGTGCATTGTCTTGATGAAACAACACTTTCTTCTTAGCCAAATGCGGCCGTTTTTGCTTGATTTCCTCGCTCAAATGTTGCAATAAGTTCGCATAATATTCGCCGCTGATAGTTGTTCCTTTTTCAAGATAGTCAATGAAAATTATCCCACGCGCATCCCAAAAAACCGACGCCATGACCTTGCCTGCAGATGAAACGGTCTTTGCCTTCTTTGGAGCCGGTTCTCCTTTTTGAGTCCATTGTTTTAATTGTTCTTTTGTCTCGGGTGTGAAATGATGGACCCATGTTTCATCCACGGTTATGGCGCAAAAATTCTGCTTTGTTGCTGTGAAACTTCGCTAAACACTCAATTGAAACATCTTCACGACACTGTTTTTGCTCGAGTGTGAGCAAACGCGGCACCCATCTTGCACACAGCTTTCTCATGTCCAAATTTTCAGATAATATGCGATGTACCGCACTTTTTGAAATGCTTACTATGTCTGCTAGCTCGCGCACTTTCAGTCGACGATCATCCAGTACCGCTTTGTGGATTTTCTTCACCATTTCTGGAGTCATCACCTCATTTGGTCGACCACTGCAATGCTCGTCTTGGCCGCTCGTACGGCCTCGTTTAAACTCTGCTACCCAATATTTTACTGTTGTAAACGAAGGAGCAGACTCACCCAGAGTAGAATCCAGTTCAGCTTTTATATTGGTTGGGCTGAGGCCTTTCAAATAAAAGTATTGTATCACATAACGATGAGCAATTTTCTCCATTTTCACAAATTCACTGAAAACGTTCACTATTGATGGCTGCCAAACAAGTACTAAACAACATGGCGTCTTCAAACTTGAAACATATGCTTTATAGATTGTGTACTTTCTAATACAGTGATATTTTTCAAACAACTACCGCCATCTCTAGGTCAGGTCGGGTACTTCAGGGACCACCCTCGTTTATATATATATTGTGACGATGCAGAATATTTCCCGTCACTCAGATGGTGGCCTGATCGAGAGTGAGCCTGGGGTCCGCGCCTTCTCGCAGAAAGAGTACGGTCGAGTGCCGATTTTTGGTCCTGTGCGCCGGTTGCACTCAGGACGCAAACCCGCGGCTTTAAAGATTCTTTGTTTGAGTGGAAAAACCCGCGAGCCAGGACGACAGACGACGGACGAAAGGAAGAGCCGACCGAGAGGAAACTAGAGAGAGAGATGCGGAGGGACTGGGAGAGATGCGTCAGGACGGAGGGACGGCAACGGAAAGCGGGATGGCCACCTTGCGAAAGAAAGGCGCAAGGTCCCGCGACCCGGTCGCAGATCAGAATCCCGCGGTAGGCCGCCCGGGAGTCCTGGAACGACTGCGAGCCCTAAAAGTTGCCGGATTCCGTCCCGCAAAGCGCAGGCAAAAAGCCGTCGAAAAACAGCAGTAACAGACGCGAGGTCCCGCGAATACCCGCAAAACAAATGATTCGGCCGAAGGAACCAATCAGGAGCCGCGAGGCGCGGCGATAGATCCCTGAGGCGGTTGCTCATATGAGACGGGACGAGCGAAGCTCGTCACTGTGCGGCCCATAGGCGTGCAAAGCAGAAGTGCGAAAGAGCGCGCGAGCGAACGAGAGTACGAGCGAGCGAGCGTGCGAGAACCAGGACCGTGGCTGTGCCCAGGAAAGAGTCCTGGAGAGGAGAGGCGATCTTCCGGTGGCGAGTGGGTGAGCGAGGCCTCATACAGTCGCGGGTTAAAAGGTCGAGTCGCAATTGATTCCGGGGAAGTAGCATTGCGAGTAAATTCGAAAAGTTTTCGCCGCTTCTTGGCAGCATACAGAGTCGGACTACTCCCGGAAGTTACCGCCGCTTCTCGG
>NW_014559606.1:0-444 GCF_001313825.1 Dinoponera quadriceps
GACCTACGCGCACCTGGCGCCCATACGGACCAAAGGAGGTCCGGATATCATTCGCGCTCCGAGGTTCGCCCGTCGGTGTTGCGCCGACGACTCGGAGAAACCGAGTCGCGAATTACGCTCGCAATTTTTATCAGTACCTGAAAATAAAAACAGTAGTCCTCAAATTTCGCATAAGCGTACGAAGCGCCGAAGATAACGGTTTCTTTCCTGTGTGTGAGAACTTACCTTTCTTATATGCTTACCTGTTGCCAAATACCTGAAGGCATCTTCTACTTCAGTTATTTTGAATACCTTTCTAGTTAGTGGTTTTATTATGTTGTTTCTCAAGCCTTGTAAGATATATAATTGTATAGATTTCTCTTCCTTTCCTCTTTGGCGCAAAATAGATTGTTTAACATAATTCCAAGGAAACTAATATTTCTCGCAAACGCCATGATGTCCAAA
>NW_014559607.1:0-503 GCF_001313825.1 Dinoponera quadriceps
TATTGTCACTAGTAACATTAAGTATCGTTGATGTCAGCAAGATTTGCATGTATCAGTATTCAAAAAATAATCTTACATTAAAAAATGTTCGTTAAGCATTCAGGGCGATGGAAATATGTTTCGAGCATACAACGCGATACCCCACGCTTCAGATAATGATTCTGGGGTTTAGTTACTTTCGGTACAAAAAACAATGCTATTTCGAAGCAACGCAAGTGCAAACATGTTACGCGGAAATAAAATGTGGTGGAATCTGCTTCACCGAGGGCTAATTTGTGCGAAAAACGCTAAATTATTGTGAGTAATGGATTGTGGATTGAAACATCCCTAGAATGAACGAAGGACCAATCAGAATCGTCGAGTTTTATCAGGGTGTGTTCTTTATGCATCAATATCTTATGTATAACTTATGAAATCTTGTCAAGGGCTTTGACAATGCCTCAATAATTCATTCGGATGCATTTTTAGAGTACACGCTTGCTTTATATAAGTACTGTCAACAA
>NW_014559608.1:0-613 GCF_001313825.1 Dinoponera quadriceps
ACTTTCTTCGGGTGTAATCCAGCCTTTACGACCGTCTGAACAACTGCTCTGCACTTTTACCACGTTCTTTTACGACTGACACTGTTGTAAGCAATCCATTTTTCATTGCCAGTCATCTTCCGTTTTAAAAATGGTTCGTTTGGTTGGCGTTTGAGCAGCGAATCGCACGCCGAAATTCGGTTTATTAAGTTTTTTTTTGCTCAGTTTGTTTGGCAGCCAAACGTCATACTTTTTTATCATCTCAAGCTTCCGTGAACCTTCCGAAACTGTTGTTTGGTGAATGTTAAAATTATATCCGATCTGTGTAGTCGTCCAATACCGGTCGAATTTGATTAAAGCCTTAATTTGGGCGAAATCAATGGTGAATGGCCTGCCAGAGCGAGAAGCAATTTCAAGATTAAAATCTTTGCAACGAAATTTCACAAACTAGTTTTGACACACACTTATGCTTACAACATTCTTTCCGTGCACGGCCATATCTGTTTCTGAGTTTTCGTTGCGGTTTTCAAAAATAAAAAGGCGAAATGCATTGAAATTACACGATTCTTCCTTTCGTATTCAAAATATAATTAAAATTCGTGTACGCCAGGGATGTCTATGAATACTTTTTTCA
>NW_014559609.1:0-561 GCF_001313825.1 Dinoponera quadriceps
GGCCTCGGTCAATTTGTGTAGAAAACCCTTTGCGTTAGTTGGGATACGTTTCTGGCCTCAAGGTTTGGGTGCTGCACGAATTGACCGAGGCCAACTTAACCGCTCGCATTTCCATCTGCGACGCGCTGCTGAAACGCCAAGAAAACGATCCATTTTTGAAGCGGGTGGTTACGGGAGATGAAAAGTCGATCGTCTACGATAACGTAGTACGTAAAAGATCATGGGGAAGCAGCAGTGAACCACCACAAACAACCTTGAAGGCAGGATTGCACCCGAAGAAAATTNTGTGGTGGGATTATAAAGGTATCATTTATTATGAGCTCTTACCATCAGGCAGGACGATCGACTCAACTGTATATTGCTCCCAATTAACAAAACTGAATCAACCAATACGTTCGAAACGTCCAGAATTGGCAAATCGAAAAGGAGTCGTCTTCCACCACGACAATGCCAGACCCCATACTTTTTAACTACTACTCTACTATATTAACTACTAACTAATTAACTACTATATTAACTACTCGGAACAAAATGTTAAGGCTTGCCTGGGAAGTTTTGCCT
>NW_014559610.1:0-344 GCF_001313825.1 Dinoponera quadriceps
AAATTCACGTTTCGGCTTGAAACTTTTCGTCTAAATACGCTAGTTCCATTAGAAAAGTTATAAGAAATCCATCAGCAGGCGAAACTTGCGAGTTTGCGTGCAATACACGAAATAATATAAATGTCGAATGAATATTGCGTTTCATTCGTTAAATCGTAAAAGGATGTAAACTGGAGAATGTGATTGAAATATTCTGCTTTATTACGTTACTTCCATGCGGCAGCCTCGCAGATTTCAGGCGGCGAGCGTTTCATTCGATTCTATGTCAGAAAAAGTGAACTAATGCAAATTCACGTTTCGGCTTGAATCTTTTCGACTAAATACGCTAGTTCCATGAGAAAAGG
>NW_014559610.1:418-707 GCF_001313825.1 Dinoponera quadriceps
GAATCTTGCGTTTCTTACGTTAAATCGTGAACAGATACAAACTGGCGAATGTGATTGAAATATTCTGCTTTATTACGTTATTTCCATGCGGCAGCCTCGCAGATTTCAGGCGGCGAGCGTTTCTTTCGATTCCACATCGGAAAACGTGTACTAATGGAAATTCACGTTTCGGCTTGAATCTTTTCGACTAAAAACGTTTGTTCCATTAGAAAAGTTAAGAGAGATCCATCCGCTGACGAAAAACTTGCGAGTTTGAGTGCAATAGACGAAATAACGTAAATGTCGAATG
>NW_014559611.1:0-943 GCF_001313825.1 Dinoponera quadriceps
GTAATTTGTAACAATCAATTTCTTCACATTGAACATTCCATACAGTGCCAATCCTCTTTCAGTAATTTTTTAATAGCCTGAGATGCCAAATTATTCCGGAAGCTCTGCTAATATTTTTTCAAAGTCTTAGTCATAGATATTTTTGCTATACTTAATGCTAAGCGACTTGAAATTTATGAGATTACACAGGAATTTATTAGGTTACTCAGACCTTCGTAATGCAAACCTAATGACATCGATTGCTTCCAGAATATGGTATAAATTATTTGCATTGGATAAGTCGGAAATACTATCCTTATTGGAATCTATCCAAAAATTAGAATCTTTGAACCTCACTTTGCTTCTGCATTGTGCAAGAAAGTTACGTACCGGCCCCGGAAAACGTACCGATCCCAGGAAGCATATCGACTCTGGTAACTTACCGCTCTCCGGAAACTTATCCACTCTGGTAACTTACCGCTCTCCGGAAACTTATCGACCTTGGTAACTTAACGATTCTCGATAACTGATCGACCTCAAGAAATTTAACTTACCCACTATTGATCAGTTGTTATTGTGTTATCCATTCTTACCGACAAAGACTGACACATAGAAGTTCTAACATTGAACGGCAGTGTCGCTCTCTCATGTTGACATTCCGCGAGCTTCCCCATTTGTTACAGACGCTGTGGGAGAGTGTAGCTGCATCGCAAATATCGTGAAAAATACAAAACTGCTTATAAACTAGACACGTATAATACGGCAATATTTTAAAAGATAACCTCTTAAAAGACAGCGAATAACTTTGTTGACATACCTCCAATGTTTTACCTAGGAGACAGAGATAAATATATAAGCATCGTATACCGTCTAATATTGCGGAAAACTCATAATTAAAAGATGTATTAAGAGATACTTGACAAGAATTGTATCCTGATAAAACAATGTCTGAAACTAGGCACAA
>NW_014559612.1:0-1351 GCF_001313825.1 Dinoponera quadriceps
GAGTATTCTGAACTAAAGTTCGCACAACATCGTCATCAATGTCTGAAGTCGACCTGAGCGTGGCTCGTCTTCAAGGTTAAACTGTCTGCGGCAAAATTTCGCAAACCATTTTTCCACAGTTCGTTTAGCTGGTGCTTGATCTAGATAAACCTCTTGAATGTTTTTTACGGCTGCTGCAACGTTTATTCCTTTCCGAAACTCGTAAAGCATAACATGCCGTAAATGCACCTTTTCGACACTCATTTTGAAAGTAATCTTTCTCGAAGCAGTTCGTATCTNACACAAATTCTTTTGTTTGAAATGAACGCTGCACACGTCACCTTTCCAACGATATGTCTTACGGAGATGGCGGTATTAATGACAAAACTTTACGCCGCTTCTAACGCCATCTATTGCACCTCCGCACGAACTTAGCACGAACTTAGCACTCACCCAATTTTAATTGCCCACTCGATCTCACAAGGTTGTATAGAGGTATAAAGATTTTGTGTTTCAACTTTATTTGAGGCAGGTGTACCCTCCTCTAGTGAATCCGTCGAAAAGATTGCTCGAAATTTCTCAGTTAACTCTTCAAACGGAGGTTGTTCGATCGATGACAAAGGCGACCTGTCGTCTAAGATACCCTCTGCCAGATCGGCTCTATTTTTCTTATATGTTTCCTGCGTCTTCTTGAAAATATATGCTCTCATAGCGTTTTTACGTTTGTAAGCTGCTGCATCTAAATTCGGTTTAGGCTTACAATTAGGTTTAGGTTCCTTAACGTATTTTTTGTATAGAGCTCTTAGCCAGTTTTCGAGAAACAGTTCCTTAGTCTCAGTTGTGCGGTATCCTAAGAGAGCATCAATTAGTTCTTTATCTTGTCTATCCCATACCTCACTATTTTCCGCAATTAGCTGCAATAAAAAGATGAGAACAGGGTCTTCAATGTTCAATTCCCGGATAACAGATTGATAGTTCGGTGGAGGTTTATGATCGGTTAAAGGGACAAATTCAGGAGCCTCCGGGTTTAAACTTTCACTTCTCTTGTTGGCATTCTCTCCGGATGGGAGTTCGGGAAATGAGTCGAGCTCACCTCCGATAGCTGCCGATTCAGAGGTATCTAGCCCCTGCGATACCCAATTGGCGGAAAGAGGGATCAAATTCTCCATAACAATTTCCTGTTGGTTGTTGTGCTTTCTCTGTGTAGGAGATGTTCCTTCGGGAAGCTTGAACGGTGAGCTACACTCACGATTCACTTTGACCAATCCGGAAGACGAGGCATGTATTTGCGTCCCCATCATCGCGAATACGGGAGGAGACATATTAACCCTTTGAGTACTGAATTATTTTAAGATTTTTATGCCCATGGGAC
>NW_014559612.1:1411-1823 GCF_001313825.1 Dinoponera quadriceps
GTAAAAGTAATACATTTTATGCCCAAGTAAGCAGATGACGAGTCTCACTCGTCAAATATACCGAAAGGGTTAATAACCCGTTCCTTTGGAGGTGACGTTGAAAGTCGTTCAGAGCTGACATTAGAATCAGGATGGGGGGCTTCATCCTCCAAACCGCGAGCCACAAGTCGATCACGCAGAGCCACTTAATCCAGTAGCCTGCGGCGTGCTTTTATGGCTTCCACTGTTCGATTTGGAAAAATACCAGCTAAATGCTTATTAATAAAACGACCTTTATATTTGTATTCCTCTTTCGCCATATTGATGAGCTCCGCTCCGGCCCATCTCGAATTGTCAACCACCGGATTCTCCACTTGTGACTCTAGCTCATTATTATATTGAACATTGTGTGCCAGTCTTATATGCTGTCTGA
>NW_014559613.1:0-439 GCF_001313825.1 Dinoponera quadriceps
CCAGACGTTGTTGTAATAACAAACCACAACGTGACGTCGTGAAAAACTTTATCGCGCTGATGCGTGTAATTCTTTAACGAGTTGTTGTTTTTGATAATTTATTTTTCTCTTATTCATTGTTTTACTTTTTTTACATACATACTTGTCAAAATATAATATTTTTATCTATTTTTCACTATTATTCCAAACTGTTCTTTTTTCGTTTTACTTATTCAATCACTTTTTATTTTCTTGAGTACCTTGTTTATTTCCTCCCTCAGATCAAATGATTGTGTTGTTGTTATTGTTGCATCGCTATTATTGTGATCTCCTTCTTTTGTTTTTGATTGTTTTTTAACTTCTTATTTTTCACTTATTTTAATTATTTTATTAATTAAATCCGCGATGATATTTTGCACATTTTTGTCTTTCGATTCAATATCGGTTGAAATATTGGGTG
>NW_014559614.1:0-3466 GCF_001313825.1 Dinoponera quadriceps
GAATGCACCTGCTTGACTCGGCGTCGCGGTACGCGGTTCGCGGTTCTTGAACCACGGTATCGCAATATACGGTGGTTGTTGTACGCGGAGTCGTCGCATCGGCCGAATCCCGAAACGGAGGGCACGCGGTGTCGTGCTCCTTTACAAGGCGCGGTGGATTCGGTCGGACGAGCCTGGCCGACGTGTAACCGGCGACGGTATCTTCGCGGTTCGCGGCAGTCGGTGGTATCTCCGGTGAGGTGCGGCGGAGAGACACGCGTTGTCCCTATATTTGCGGCGCGGTACGCGGAACGATATTCCGGGGCGTTCGCATGCCGCGGAGACGCAGAGCCCAACGACTAGAGTGGGGTGGCCGAGGTTGAGAACGCTCAACAGAGGCGGCGAACACACCACCCCAACTCGTGCCGATCCCCAAGTCTGCCGCGGGCAAGAGGGCCGGCAGCTCCCGGTGGAGACGGCGAACACACCGTCCCGAAATGGATGTTATTATGAATCCGGTGCCCGCGACTTCCACGGGAGAGACCGCGTACGCACGACCTCGGACTTTCCGGATGATAGGATGTCGATTTGGCTGCGAATTCACAGCAGCGACGGCGTACGCACCATCGCGGTCTCTCGACCTGAAGATGGGATCCGGAGCAGCTTCTGATTTTCCGATCTCGGCTGACTCCGGCGGAGTCTAGTTTTGATGTCACGGCGGAGCGGTCTTTTATACCGCAAAAACGCCGTTTTTCCGACACGTGTTTGACAACAACAACAAACGTTGTTGTCTNCGTGTCGGTTGCGTGCTCCGCGTGTGAATTTGTTTATTTGGCGCTAAGCGCCGTTTGACGGCCGACGGATGGTCGGTCGGCCGTGGTGTCTGCCGGGGGAAACGCATCGTTACAAGAGCAGCTCTAATTTAAGCGACCTCGAGCCGTCGTATCGGAATTAATGGAAGATCTGGATAAATGGAAGCTAGTGTTGCCGCGGGAGTTACGGAAAGAAGCGCTTAGAGAAGCACACTACAATCCGAAGGCCGGACATCTCGGAGTGGAGAAAGTCACAGTAGACTGGCGATTTTGTATTTTTGGCCGGGAATGTATCGGGACGTTGCCGTGTACATTCGACAGTGACCCGTGCCAAAGATCGGAGGTAGAACAAACCGCGCCTGCAGGATTAATGGGCCCGCGCGTGGTAGAACAACCGTTGATCACCGTGGCTGTCGATATAATCGGACCGATGTCGAGGAATAGGTCAGGGTTCGCCTATCTCCTGGTGATACAGGATCTGTTCACCAAATGAGTGGGGACTGCTAAGGACTGCCGCTAAGAACTGCCACGGGTGGAAAGATTTGAGAGGCGTTGGACAATTTAGTTATATCGCGCTGGGGAACGCCGCGATATCTCCTCACCGATAACAGGACAATTCGTTAATAGGGAGTTCCGCGAATTTGCGAGAGATTGCGGGATCGAGTTAGTGAGTACGCCACCTTACCACCCTCAAGCGAATCCGGTAGAGAGGGTAAACCGGGTATTGAAAACGATGATTATATCATATTTAGAACAGGATCACCGAGAATGGGATCGACACATTAGCGACTTCAGGTTCGCGTGTAACTCCGCCTATCACTCGTCCCTGGGCACGTCACCCACGTTTTTAAGCCTGGGGAGAGAAATTGACTCGCCACGGACAGTGCGCCGCCGATGCGAAGGCGCTGCAAAAGTTGCCGCGCGCGGACCGGGCGAGTGTACAAATAAAATGAAACGGTTAGAAGCGATACATCGATGGGTAAACGAGAACCTATATGCCGCGTATGAAAGGCAGTCCTCGCGATACAATTTACGCCACCGACCGCAACAGTTTAAAGAGGGGGATTTAGTGTTGCGGAGACAGCACGTGCTATCTTCGGTGGCTCAGAGGGTTGCCGCAAATTTGGCGCCGAAATTTGCTGGACCTTGCCGAGTTGAAAGAGTGGTGTCCCCAGTAGTGTACGAGGTAGCAGCGTTAGATGGCAGTAACCCGGGTAAGGTACACGTATATGATCTAAAACATTATATTCCTTCTGCCTTGGTCTTACCTTCACCGCTGGGTTAAGACGGAAAAGGGGCGAAGAGGGGAGAGCGGACAGGGAGAGCCGAGATGGACAGGGACCGGGACCCATGGCAGCAAATTTTCGAGAGATACGAGAAGGGACTACGGCGGATCGGAGAGGAGCAACGCGGATTCTGGAACGACGTTGCCGTCGCCCTGCGCCGTTCATCTTGGAGGACGAGGAGCTCCGAGCAAGCTGTGGTATGGGAATTGCCGCGTACGAGGAACGCGGAAGCACAGACGACAATCGCGGGATTGGCCAGGGGAGACGCCCCAAAGTATAGCCGGGGAACGCAGACGGAGGATTCCGCCAGGCCTCCTCCGGATACCGAATCGTCCAGGACGAGCCGGGGCGGCTACGCCGGCGGAGCCACACCGCCGAGGGCCGAGGAGAGCCGAGCCGTCCGCCGTCCGACACCAACCCGGGACGCCGACCGGTGTTGGAATTGCGCCGCCCGAGATCACTTGTATTCGCAGTGCCCACGGCCCCGGAAGCGCGATTTTTTTATGGGTGCTGGTGCATAGGGGTCACCCTGAGGGAATGTCCGGGGTGCGGTGAAGCGTGGGTAGACCTGGGACTGTGTCACCCGAGGTGGGAACACCTGGGAAAAGACCGGGCAAATCCGAGACGACAGGACCCAGAGAAAAACGTTCACTTTTTTTTTTGTTTTATGTTGTCGCTTAGTTGCGATTTTGCGTTCTGATTGTTCTTTTTTTCTTTTGTTGTCGTATACTCCCTTTGTGGCTGTGATAGGGAACCGAGATTGGGAGAGTACCGATCGGTCCCAGAGAAAAACTGTTATCGCGGCTATCGGAAAAGGTGGAATAAATATGTAAATGAAAATAGCAGTGCTGGTCTAATCCTTCCTTGCGGGTAGCACGGTGGAAGCGACTGGCGACTGTAGGGACCGAGATGAAAATAGACCGAGCTTGCGATTGTCGGGTTGACGGCTGTCTGGTTTCTCATCCGCAACCCGATCGCGGTCCTCCCCAGGGAGAGGGGATGTGACGATGCAAAATATTGCCCGTCACTCAGGCGGTGGTCTGACCGAGGGGAAGCCGGGGACCCGCACCTTGTCGCGGAAAGAGGGCGGGCGAATGCAGATTTTTGGTCCTGTGCGCCGTTTGCACATAGGACGGATACCCGCGGCTTTAATGATTCTTTTTTTGAGTGGAGAAATCCACGAGCCTGGAATACAAACAAAGGGAAGAGCCGACGGAGGAGAAACTAGAGAGAGATGCGGAGGGACGGAGAGAGATGCGCCAGGACGGAGGAATGGCAACGGAAAGCGGGATGGCCACTTTGAGAAAGAGAGGCGCAAGGTCCCGCGACCCGGTCGCAGATCAGTATCCCGCGGTAGGCGCGCCCGGGAGTCCTCGGGAACGACTGCGA
>NW_014559615.1:0-1421 GCF_001313825.1 Dinoponera quadriceps
CACAATATTTTCATCGTTACAAATATGTCTGAAACATGTCTGAAATAACAATTAATTTTTTTCCAAATGTGTCTCTAACTTTGTTTCTTTGGTCGCTTTTTCTTTCAAAAAACAACGTAAACATCTGTATTGTGAACACTCTGTTTTCGGTACTCTTGAGAATCCTTGACGTGAACAGTGTTCGTTTCGTAAACGTGAAGAGTGTAGTGTTAAATTAGAATCTTCTTTAGTGAAATATAGTATGTAGTAAACATTACCCAAAAATATTCACCTCTCTTCATATCAGATTGCGTACTATTTGTAAAATTTCAGCCGAACTGCAATTGAACTGTCGGTAAGAGAATATAATTAAATTTATGATCATAATTAAAACAAATTGTACATAAGGTAGTAAAAATTAGTTTAATGACATTAATTTCTTACACCTAATTTTTATCAAATCCTTATCATAAAATATAATTCAGCGCAATTTGTAATTCCACATATCATAATTTTTGCATTGTCAGTAATAAGTTTAATATATTGTAAAGTAAGATATTTCCTCCAAATCTGCTTCAAACTCATTTATACCAGATGATTTCTCTTCCAAAACACACGTGTCGTACAAAAGCCTTCTGAAACACTGTCGTGCAGTGGAACCTGCGATGAATGATGAGTGATATGAATTATTATATTTTTATGACGACTGATCCAATCAAATAGAGCAACATATTGTTATAAATTATTATCAGAATCGAGAACATTTCTACCATTGCAAATTTTTGCGATACACTACGATATAAAAATAAAGTTATAAATTGTCCTTACGCAGCTGCATCTGTGATCAAATTCTTTCCGGCCTAACACCCGTGAATAATTCAAACAGAAGTGAATCAATTTCAATAACATTATCTATTGCTACCGTAGTCATTCCTATCAAGTCTTGATGACAATGTTATGACTAGTTTCAAGACATTGATTTATAAATACGGAATTCTTCTTTAATATCTCTTATTGCATCTTTTTGTTCTGAGTTTTGCGCAATGTTCATATAATACGGTTCACGATACTTATTTTACCCGTTTCGGCCCAAATGGCATAATTTTGATGTTCAAGTTTGAATCAATACCCAACAATGAAATCGAGCCAAAAATTTTTTTAAATCACTGTACCCTATGTTTTTGAGGGTGCTCTTTCGAATGGTGATAGTTAGAAATAAAAAAAAAATTTTAAGCATGGAAAAATCGAAAATAAAGAAAAGAAACGTGTTTTTTCGATCCGTTATCTTGTTAAAACCAAATTTTCGACATCTGTACATTTTTTTACACTTCTCAAACTGGTTTAGATGTTGCAATAATAGTCTAAAATTTGATTCGGTATGGTCAGATGTTCTTTGAAAATTTTTTGGTGAAGCAAAATGGCGGCTTAAGGGAGAAATTGTG
>NW_014559616.1:0-2280 GCF_001313825.1 Dinoponera quadriceps
CATTAGGATGATTGCTGAGACTGTAAACGCCGATAAAGAAATTGTTGTGAAAAAGCAAGTCGTGGATCTTGCACCAGAACAATGCATCTGCTCATAACGCGCTGTCCGTGAAGCGTTATTTAGCCACTAAAGGCACTCCAGTGCTCGAACACGCGCCGTAGTCGCCTTATTTAGCACCCTGTGACTTTTTCCTGTTTCTAAAGATCAAGTCTGTCTTAAAAGGAACCCGGTTTGAGTCGATGGAAGAGGTGAAGCGAAAATCGGCGGAGCTCCTAAATACACTTACAAAAGAAGACTTCCAGCATTGCTTTAACCAATGGAAAAAACGAATGGAACGGTGTGTGGCGAGGGGAGGGGAGTACATTGAAGGGGAGCATTTGATTGTAGAATAATTTTTAAAATAAAACTCTTTTTCATAAGCAGTCTCGTTATTTAATAGCCAGACCTCGTATTCACCTCGAATAGAGCACTCATCAAAAACGCCTACAACACGACAAAAGACGTGACAAAATTATTCTTCTCCATGACAATGCTAGACCACATGTTGCAACACCAGTGAAGGAAATCTTGGAAACACTTGGATGCGAAGTCTTACACCACCCGCCCTATTCACAAAACGTTGTTCCTTCAGATTACCATTTATTTCGGTCGATAGAGTATAGCCTTTCTGAACAAAACTTCAGTTTTTTCAAAGACATTAAAAAATATCTTGATTACAGGATAGCCTCAAAAGAACCTGGAGTTTTCTACCGCAACATTCATACGAGGTGTGTTCAGAAAATAACGGGAATTTTTGTTTTTTGAAAATATATTTATTTATTCGTCTACATTAATGTTGTCGCCTTCAAAATAGTCCCCATTAGATATTATGCACTTGTGCCAGCGCTTCTTCCAATCCTCGAAATACTTCTCAAACTCGATCTTTGGGATAGCCTTTAGCTCTTTTAGCGATGCGCTCTTAATGTCATCTATGCTTGTAAAACGACGGCCATTTAAGGTTCTCTTTATTTTTGGAAATAGGAAAAAGTCACGCGGAGCCATGTCTGGCGAATATGGAGGCTGGGGCATCGTTACAGTATTGTTTTTGGCCAAAAATTCATGAACAAGCAATGAAGTTTTGGAACAAATTTTGCTGCTACGCGTTTCATACCCAAAACATTCGAAAAAATTTCATGGCATGAGCCAATCGATATGCCAACATCATCAGCAACTTCTCTGATTGTGATCCGGCGATCGTTTATAACCATTTCTTTCACTTTTTCCACGTTTTCATCGGTTGTTGATGTGCTGGGGCGTCCGGGGCGTTTGTCATCTTCAACGTCTTCACGGCTATCTTGGAAACGCTTATATCACTCGTAAACTCTTGTTTTACTCATAGCAGACTCACCACAGGCCTTTGCTAACATTTCACACACTTTGTTACACTTTATTTCATTTTTTACGCAAAATTTGATACAAATTCTTTGATCCATTTCTTTTAACAAACGAAAATCGCCGAACTTATAAAAACACGTCTAACCTTAGCGGCTGCCACAGACAAAGTAAACAATGAATACAGATGAAAATTTTATCATACTTCAGGGGCATGTATACCAACATAATAAAAAAAATGTTTGGCGATCGGACTCTCCAAACACGAGAAATTTAAAAATTCCCGTTATTTTATGAACACACCTCGTATAGTACAGTACTGTAAAATTGCCGCATATATTATTAGTAATACAAATAAGTTTCCTCCGTTTTCAAAAGATGGCTCCATCGACAAGATTACTTTGAAATTGTCAGATGTAAAACATCATATAGCAAGTTTGGACACCTGGCAACTACATAACCTTAAAATACTATTGACTTTGTATTGGCAGTATACATTTTTTTGTTTGAAAATGTCTAGTTTTGTATTGAATAAGCGTCATTTGCGGGAAGTTTTGATTTATTTCTTTCATTTAAAGAAATCTGCAGCTGAGGCGCATCGATCGCTTGTAGAAGTTTACGGTGATGCTGCTTTAAGTGAGAGAAGTTGACGTGAGTGGTTTCAAAAGTTTAAAAATGGCGAGTTTGACGTAAAAAATAAAGAACGCGAAGAAATGTCAGTAAAGTTTAAAGACGCTGAGTTAGAGGAATTATTGAACCAAGACTCATGCCAAACTCAAGAGCAGCTCGCAGAAAACTTGGGAGTGACTCAACAAGCGATTTCAAACGGTCTCAAGACCATTGATATGGTACAAAAGCAAAAAATTGGGTTCCGCATGAACTCAAACCCAGACGTCGAACGCCGTCTTT
>NW_014559617.1:0-1810 GCF_001313825.1 Dinoponera quadriceps
CCTGATACAGAGCATATTCGCCGCTGCTTTGTTTTGTTTCCATTAATTGACTCAAATGATTTTGTGTGAATAAGTAGCATTTTTATTTTAATAATTGTTAACACAAAAATAAGCGGTACGAAATATGATCGAGAGCCCCGCGTTAATCGCGGAAGAGACCTGACCGAGAAAGTGGGAAAGAGCTAAGTACATATAGTGAATCTTGCGTTTCTTAAAGTTAACCCTTGAACGGATGCAAGCTTGCGAATGTGATTGAAATATTCAGCTTTATTACGTTATTTACATGCGGCAGCCTCGCAGATTTCAGCCGGCGAGCGTTTCTTTCGATTCTACATCAGAAAACGTGAACTAATGCAAATTCACGTTTCGGCTTGAATCTGTTCGACTAAATACGCTAGTTCCATGAGAAAAGGTAAAAGAAATCCATCCGCTGACGAAACTTGCGAGTTTGCGTGTAATAGACGAAATAACGTAAATGTCGAATAAATCTTGCGTTTCTTTACGTTAAATCGTGAACGGATGCAAGCTGGCGAGTGTGATTGTAATATTCAGCTTTATTACGTTATTTCCATGCGGCAGCCTCGAAGTATTCAAGCGGCGAGCGTTTCTGTCGATTCTACATCAGAAAACTTGAACTAATGCAAATTCTCGTTTCGGCTTGAATCTTTTCAACTAAATACGTTAGTTCCATGAGAAAAGATAATAGAAATCCATCCGCTGACGAAACTTGCGAGTTTGCGTGTAATAGACGAAATAACGTAAATGTCGAATGAATCTTGCGTTTCTTTACGTTAAATCGTGAACGGATGCAAGCTGGCGAGTGTGATTGAAATATTCTGCTTTATTACGTTACTTCCATTCGGCATCCTCGAAATATTCAAGCGGCGAGCGTTTCTTGCGATTCTACATCAGAAAACGGAAACTAATGCAAATTCACGTTTCGGCTTGAATCTTTTCAACTAAATAAGTTAGTTCCATGAGAAAAGATAAAAGAAATCCATCCGCTGACGAAACATGCGAGTTTGCGTGTAATAGACGAAAGAACGTAAATGTCGAATAAATCTTGCGTTTCATACGTTAAATACTGAACGGATGCAAACTGGAGAGTGTGATTGAAATATTCTGCTTTATTACGTTATTTCCATTCGGCAGCCTTGCAGATTTCAGGCGGCGAGCGTTTCTTTCGATTCTACATCAGAAAAAATGAACTAATGCAAATTCACGTTTCGGATTGAATCTTTTCGTCTAAATACGTTAGTTCCATTAGAAAAGATAAAAGAAATCCATCCGCTGACGAAACATGCGATTTTGCGTGTAATAGGCGAAATAACGTAAATGTCGTGTGAATCTTGCCTTTCTTTATGTTAAATCGTAAACGATTGCAAGCTGGCGAGTGTGCTTGAAATATTCTGCTTCATTACGTTATTAACATGCGGCAGCCTCGTAGATTTCAGGCGGCGAGCGTTTCTTTCGATTCTACATCAGAAAAAGTGAACTAACGCAAATTCTCGTTTCGGCTTGAATCTTTTCAACTAAATACGTTAGCTCCATGAGAAAAGATAAAGAAATCCATCCGCTGACGAAACTTGCGAGTTTGCCTGTAATAGACGAAATAACGTAAATGTTGAATGAATCTTACGTTTCTTTACGTTAAATCGTGAACGGATGCAAGCTGGCAAGGGTGATTGAAATAATCTGCTTTATTACGTTAATTCCATGCGGCATCCTCGAAATATTCAAGCGGCGAGCGTTTCTTGCGACTCTACATCAGAAAACGTGAACTAATGCAAATTCACGTTTCGGGTTGAAT
>NW_014559618.1:0-1668 GCF_001313825.1 Dinoponera quadriceps
ACGTATTTATTATGTGTGCTCCTTTCAAGCGTACTGGTAAGGCATCTTGGACATAGTACATTAATTTTTTTAAGGATAGTAGGTTTAAACGGCCCACGTGTCCTGCTGTGTAGGCCGTAGCATCGGCGATCCATATATGTCCTTTCGTCGATCCGCGAGTCCAAAGAAATTCCTCATATGACATTAGAAACAAAGTTACTAATTCATTGTGGAGGAAATTTGTAGGATTTACATTGACCATCCGTGCTAACATTATATTATATCCTTCTTTTGTTTTACCCTCTAGTTGAATCTGGGCCCTGTTTAACAAAAATATGGTTATTTAAAAGAGCCATTTTAGATGAATTTCAACTATGTTTCTAATATGAATCCTGTCAACAAAACACGTAAGGTACTGATGGAGATAGTCCAGTAATGTCATAGTGAAGCGAGATAGTGAAGTGAGAAAGATACTTATAAAATACAAATTACAATACATTGCTAAATTATGTCTTCGATAAAATGTATTACCCTCGAAGAGGAGCTAAAGAAAAATCTAGAATTGAAGTTGTCAGACATACAGATACTGAGAGAATGGTGCGAAAAACAACTTTTGGTGCGAAGAACAACTGTCAGACAACTTTTTCTACAATAGTACTTCGAGCAAGCGAATAAGGATGTGACAGATAAAATATAGGTAAAAATGGAAATGTTATGTTACACGAGGTGCAAACTTCAATAATTAATCCAGGTAAGAATCCTGGTAATCCAGGTAAGAATCTTCCCATATTTTAAAGCTATTCATTATAATATATTATAATTCGGCATATCAAAAAAATAATTTTTTTGAGTCAAGATATACTAAAATTGACAAAAATATTTTTACTTACCGACACATTGTACGCACTTAGTTGCAGTCGTATGACAAAATTTCTTGTGACAAAAATTTAAAATGTTGTCATAAATTACAGAAATATAATATGATAAAAATGGNTTACATTGCCAGAATAACCATTATAAAGAATGCCTTTTTTCCAGGTTATAAAGTAGGGAGGACCTTTAAGCACTTCAAGGCGTTTGCAGCTCCAAGCATATCTAGGAGTTTACCTTGCATGATACATATAATTGACCTTTCCTTTTTTTTTGATTCATAGAATAATTAGTTTCCACATTTTTTTATATAGTCATTTTTTGCGCGCCACAGAAGTAGCAAAATCGGATTGATAGTAGTAGATATTGCAAAACTATCATTACAGAAATTTAATACTGAGAATTACTAAGCAATTTACAGTGATTAAATACTGGCAGTATTTCAGTAATTATTTGGCTAATATTTAATCATTGATTAATACTTTTCAAATTATATACACAAAAGTCTGTATGTGTTTTTTATTGATATTAATAAAAAAATAATATTATAAATAAAATAAAAGCAATAGAAGAAGAAGAAAGGAAATATGAGAAAAATATAGATTCAGTCTTTGTCTGGCAATACATAATACATACATTTTTACACAAATTTTTTCATAAGAAGAAAATAAAATAAAGTTTATTATAAGGCGTGTCTTATCTTGATTGAAATTAGCTTCTTTTTACACAAAGGATAAGCTTCGATCTTTGTTTTACAACTTAATTATCTAGTTTTGCAATGGATGTTATCACAGCACTAAACTATAAATGTGAAACATT
>NW_014559619.1:0-435 GCF_001313825.1 Dinoponera quadriceps
AAATAGCGTGCCATAAATTCGGCTTATCGGCGAGCTACCTATCTAATAAAGGAGGTTTTCCCCTACTATGAGGAAACTTTCCTTTCTTCCTTTTATTTTTTATTTCAAACTCGCTGACGTCGCCCGATTCGATCGTCATTTTCGCTGATGATATCCCATCGCTGGATGCTCAGAGGGAACTTTGATCGGACGCCCTACTTTCTCTCGCTCGTCTGTCTCGCCTCTCTCGCTTCATACAGTTTGCGTCAGCGGTGTTGTTTTTTTATCCTCGCGAAGTCGACGCGATACAGCGTCACGAGAGATTGATGATCGAGAAAGGAAGAAGGGAGTGGAAAAGGGAGAGAGAGAGACAAAGAGAGAGGGAGAGAGAGGGCAAAACCTTTCCTTTTTCTCCGCGAGCTTTTCAAAATATGCCTTTTTTTTTAATCTGACTCT
>NW_014559620.1:0-1084 GCF_001313825.1 Dinoponera quadriceps
GTATGGATAAAGTTCGTGGTAGCTGGATAAAAGTAGAATTCGCTGTCCCTTTTGTTCCAATGTACATTTGCTTTACGGGAGATTGAAATGTGACCCTTTTAAAATGATCGGAAATGGATATATTTACATTTCCGTTTGACGAAAAACGAACAGATTCTATATCCTGATGACAAAAGCGCATGATGACAAAATTATTTCATGGTAAAAAAACATAGAAGATCTGAAGCACGAAACAAACATAATAAGTTCAGCAGAACATTTATTTTGCAGCTGTTGAAATTTTCTGAGCTGGAATTAAATTATTCTTTTAGATCCATAGGAAACATGTAAGATGAACATTCTGTTGAACGCGGCTAATATATTAAACATCATGTATGGACGAATGTTAAGAAACCCCCTTTTAACGATTATCTGTGAATTCATTGTTTTTCGTGAATCCGCGACAGAAGCTGTAGAACAATATCGAATTCGAGCAAGATATCCCCGAGTGAAGTCGAGTACTCCGCGCTTATAATAATACATAAGCGAAAGATTACGAATAAAAATACTTATTACCAATAAACGCGTACGCAATGCTATATATATCTGCTCTTTGTTGCCATAATTTATGGAATGACATTTCTTGGAACGTCAAAATTGATTTCAACAGGGGATTCTCATTCAAAGCGGTATATCAGCAAATTCAGGAGTACTGCACACCGCGACGACTCACGTGTGAATGCGCTCTCCCCGCGATGTATCGGGTATTGCGCTTGCGCGAGAATAAAGTATAGTACGCGTGTGCAAGAGTATTCTTCACGTGTATGGCAGAGACGAACGTTATCATTGTGCATTAGCATCGCGTATTAGGTAATTTACTTATATTCTATATTATTGCTGCTTTTACGAACTCGTAAGAGAATAGATCAGTTTTTTCACGGCGCACCCTACAGTCTTTATTTAAAAATTTAAACTTTTTCTTGTCATTATTCTTATCTTTAATACTGTTACTTATTACACATACATACATTAGCTGCAATATACAAAAAAATATGTAAACAGTGCGTACAGCGTCGGGAAGAAGAACCACGAAGTGTTGAATAAT
>NW_014559621.1:0-576 GCF_001313825.1 Dinoponera quadriceps
TAAATGACCTAAAAAAGATATATAATAATTTGAATTCAAAAGCCTATTATCTTAATGATCATTATTAACAAGAGCGTTAAGAGCTGCGAGCGAAAGGATCATAAATATAATTTCAAATTATGTGAGTGTTTACCCTGCATTCGTTAAATTGCACCATCATTGTACACCAGCTTTTTTCGTGATGTTTTTTACAGTCGACTAATATTTACTTGATATAAAAATAATGGTCGATAATATATCCTACAGAGTTGATGTGCAAGGTATTTTAATCGGGTATTTTTTCTAAACAATGAATGGTAAATGTGAAATGTAAAATGCAAAATGCGGATGTTTCATGGTAAAGATATCAAAATTTTTAACTTAGTCATTATACATCGATCAACATAATGAAACGACAATTTAAGAATTCGTAAATAAATAAAACTTGTTTTCATTAAATTTATAGCTCATATTTGGAGATAAAGTGTATTTTAAAGTTGCCAAAATATTTTGGTGTACAATGTGTAAACAATTTAAAACGGAATACATCTTCTACGTTGTGTTTTTTCATGTGATATGTGTTCATTAAATAGAAAG
>NW_014559622.1:0-2085 GCF_001313825.1 Dinoponera quadriceps
GATTGCGTAAAAAACGACCGGAATATCGACAAAGGCAACACAAAGTCATTTTGCTCCATGATAATGCCCCATCCCACACAGCAAAACGGGTCAGGGAAACGATCGAGGCGTTCAGTTGGTAAATACTAACGCATGAGAGTTATTATCCAGACTTACCTCCGACCGATTATCATCTATTCGCATCAATGGGACAGGCTCTCGCTGAATAACGCTTCAATTCGTATGAAAATGTACGAAAATGGCGCGATAGCTGGTTCGCTTCAAAAGAAGAAATGTTTTTTTTGCCTGGCATTCATAAACTGCCGGAGAGGTAAGAAAAATGTATAAATAGTAATGGGCATTGTTTTGAATAAAATATTTTTTATCATTTTCAAATAACAGACGTGTAATTTTTACAAAAAAAATCCGGTTTCATACTTCTACACCTGGTATATTTAATATCGATACCTCAGCGCGGGGTGTGCAACATTTTCCAGCATGGAAATATATAATTTTCCATGCTGTGAAACACATATGCGCAGTTCGTATTGCATTCATATTGTTCGTTGTAAGCTACAGAAATGTCGCGGCATATCGGTTATTTCAACGAACGTTAGACCCGGCGTCCTATACGCCATGACTCATTGAATTCTAATTCCCCAGAGCAGAACGGCATGCAGTGGAAAAGGGATTAAAATGACGGTTTGCTAATTTTTCTGAACTAATAACAAATAACGATTCCGTACATAATTCATAAAAGGTTTTAATAATAATAAACTATCTGATGTAATTTGATTTCGATTTTTCAACGGCGATAGATNCATAAAAGGTTTTAATAATAATAAACTATCTGATATAATTTGATTCCGATTTTTCAACGGCGATAGATAATATAATAATAACTGTATTTTGGTTCTATGTAATTTTGTAAATTTTTTCATGAAAAATTACACAATTATATTAAATTTGTAGTAAATATTTTCACTTTTCTACGTATAAAACTATTGTATAGTAGGCAATCTAAATACAAGAAAAAATCCAGTAGTATATCTAAAAACATATATAATAACGTGATATTATTATTCATACTCCATTATTTCATTTTCAATTTTAATTTTCATTATTGCAATATATTTTTTTTAATTAACTAAATAATTATTGTATGATGATCATAGTATAAAATGAAACATATGAATATTATGAATGGGCAAGATGTAACGCATTTATACATTTGATTGTAAATTATTTAATTATAAATAATCGTTTTTATCTTTGTTAATGCTTAGATTTTATATTCTTTAAGTTGTTGTAAGCATAACGATGAGACATGTCGATGACCATAAATGAAGGCCAGGGCTCGAATTACCAAACGTCGCTTTGCGGAAATGCAACCCTGCATTCTGGCAAAGAAATTATTGAAAATCAATATGGTCAGCGTCAACACTCAAATAACGCTGACACATCTAAACCGTCCCCTTTGATTGAGACAGGAAGAGGATAAAAGGGGACGTGATACCGGCGCGACGGGGACGACTCTAGACTCTCAACTCTCGGGACCCGACACGCTGTCGGTCGCACGAGCAATATTGTATCGGTCGGACAAAGTAATAAAGACAAGTTCGTTTTTTTTTTAACAAAAAATAATTTATTCTACACCGAGCGTCACCGACTCCTTTCGCTTTAACGCGCTGTGAAGGGAATCCCACATTACCCGCGACGACTCGATCCGCGCAACAAAATTACAATATGAAAAATTATATTTATTATTCATAAATAATAGTTATATTTGTATTTTATTGTGTTGGACTGACATCATAATAAAATAATAATATAAAAATATATGAAAATTATTTTTTGTGTGCATAATGAAATTTATTTTCAATTCTTGTCGCCTTATCCATATGTTGGGTAAAATGATAAAATCGACATGTTTTTAAAATATTTAAATTAATCAAAATTCTAATTTATAAATTTTTCAGTTTATAGAAATGATAGATTAGGTTTTATCATCTCAGGAAAAAATTGATAATTATTTTTATATAACTACAAAAATGAGATAATATCGACGAATCTTAAGACCTAAAGACATCATTTTATTTTATTTTC
>NW_014559623.1:0-685 GCF_001313825.1 Dinoponera quadriceps
TATCGATGTAGCGCATAAAGAAGAAGCAAACAAATAAAACGGAGTTTAAAAATTCTCCTTTATTCTACCTCGCAATTTTTCGACAACTACTTATTAAGACAAGTGACAAAACGAAATCAATCTGAAACTATAAGTCTAGTAAAGATTATTAGTTGAATGATAAATTCAAAAGCGCGAGAAGTAATCGCAGGCAGCAGGCGAGCGTTATTGGCCTTATTTAACTTTATTCTGTAGGGTTATCGCGCGATAACCCTACAGAATTCAGCGCTAATAAATATTTGCGTTGAAAATCATTCAAAACATGATGCAATCCATAATTTTATTTATATATTAGGTGCCAAGTGGCACTCACGACGTAAGATACTGACGTCTGCATTTCATTTCAATGTATTGCGAAAGTATGTTGATGTTTTAATTGTGGAGCGACAACTCATGACCAAGACCTTAAAGGATGTCGGTGGAACTATTGNGCTTGCTTGTGAACATACGCTGAACGCAATATATGGTAAATTATGAGATATTTTTATTATATGAGTCTATATAAAGTTTATAACCAAAAGTAAGAGAATTTGTTTGCGCGTATAGACGGTACGTTAAATTAACGATCATTGATATTTCTGTAGTGATAATTACTGATTGTCCCAGACATAGACAAATTGCGTAAGAGCGTTGAACGTATTGAGGT
>NW_014559624.1:0-592 GCF_001313825.1 Dinoponera quadriceps
GTTTGATTTTATAATTATGCTCTGTAGTTTTGTCCGTATGGATAATGTAAATGTTCAAAAGGCGATTTGCATCTCCGTAAAAGGAAAGAAAATTCGTTCATTTTCGCTTGCTGACAAATTTATTAAAAGTGCTCCACTTTAGAACGATATCGAAACTAATATATATGGAAGAACGAGAGGAAAAAGGAAAATATATTAACCTTATAAGTATACGAGGTCTGTTCAAACGTATCGCGAATTTTGAATTTCCGCGGGTTACGTATATTCGATTTTCGATTTTTTTGTGGCGTTATGTTGGTACTCATGTCCCTCACTTATGTCGACAAGTTCGGCCATTTTGAATATTAAGTTTATCGTTGACAGCTGTTTTGCTTGGACGTGTTTTGGATCGTCATCGATTTTTGCCTATTCCAAAAAAAGGATCAAAGAATCTGTATCAAATTTTGTGTGAAAAACAAAATTAAGTGCGCGGACGCATTCCGAATGTTGACTGTGGCATATCGTAAAGCTACCTTGGACCGAAGCAACGTTTATCGGTGGTAAAAAATATTCTCAGAGGGCCGAGAAGATGTGAACGACGAAGAGCGTGCCG
>NW_014559625.1:0-436 GCF_001313825.1 Dinoponera quadriceps
ATTCCTGATGTTCTTTTAAGAACAATGTCATTGTGTTCGCACTTCAAGAACTAAGGCTAACAGATATTTGTAGATAGACGTAGAAGACAATTCTTACTATATTACAGACGTTATTTTTCTATGAAGAGATTAGAAATATTTTAGAAAATATATTAAGCAAGGTATTTATCAAACGTAAATTTTGTGTTCGACTTCCATTTTTCTTGCCTTCCATTCCCCTTCTCCACCGTCTAATCGTACCCCTCCAATATCATTATAATAATAGTTCAAGTCTTATACACCTTCACCTTTCTCATAAATTATCTGCGATTTGGACTTAGAAATATAGCCGCTGGATTACATTGTCAGGCTTTGCGTTCGTGTTTATTTATGGAAATTTCGAGTTGCGTGAAATGCGAAGAACGATATGATATTTCCAAGTGCTACTTTACGGTAA
>NW_014559626.1:0-493 GCF_001313825.1 Dinoponera quadriceps
ACCTACACCGTACACCGCCTCAAACGGACGTTCTGAAGGGCAAAATACATGTCCCCTGGCGTCCCGCTGTTACTGCACTGGACGCGCACGCAGCCATCTATTTCATGGCGCGAAAAAACTTATCTATCTCTTTAATATTAGGTCGTCCCATAAGTTTGTGCCGGGATGTGTTTATATTTTTGGCATTACGTTTTATAATCACAAAGCTTTACAAAGACTTATGTTATGGGACTAAGCTTTTATATTTCAGTTTATTCTGTAGAAGGCATTCGAGAGCCATAGATCGTGAAATTATAAGAATTTTATATTTAATACACAATAAAATAATGACTGAAATGCGTTTCCATTTTTGTCATCTCATGCTGTACGAGTTCCGAAAAGGAAATACGGTAGCAAGTGCAACAAATAACATTTGTGCCGTTTACGGGGAAGGTGTTTTATTGGCTCTTACAAACAGAAAGTTGTTTGATTGATTTTGGAAAAGAAATTTCAA
>NW_014559627.1:0-204 GCF_001313825.1 Dinoponera quadriceps
ATTTGATACAAAAATAATGGATTACTTTTTACTAGACTTTATAAATACTTCTTACAGACGTCAAAGAAACTTCCTTCCAAAAACTTAGTAAGACGTTTTTGTTATTTTAAGAAGTTTTTAAATATTCTTAAAACATCACAATGTTGTCTGAGGTATGACTGAGATGATTAAGGTGTGACTGTGACTGTTCCAATGTTCACATTA
>NW_014559628.1:0-729 GCF_001313825.1 Dinoponera quadriceps
GCACTTCGATTCCTACGAGGAAGTCGAAAATTGGGTGACTAATTGGTTTGCTTCAAAAGACGAACAGTTTTATTGGCGTGGAATTCACAAATTGCCTGAAAGATGGGAAAAATGTGTAAATAGCAATGGCCAATACTTTGAATAAAATGTTTTTTACTTTCTCATTAAAAAATAATGTTTTGATTTCACAAAAAAACGCTCACTTCATACCGGTACACCTAGTATATGCGTCGTTCAAGCGCGTTGCCTATCCTGTTATATGTGTAAGTCGATACTTACTGTATTATACGTGAAATTAACTATTATTTCTGAATTTTGTTATGTTTTAAGTTTGATGTTACGGTTAACAACTTTAATGGCCTTTTGAACATTACTAAAAAGAAATTTTTTAGGCGGGGACGTTACACGATTCTAGAGCGGATAACGTGAACTAACGCACANTAGGCGGGGACGTTACACGATTCTAGAGCGGATAACGTGAACTAACGCACATTCACATTTCCGCAGGAAACTTTTTCGAACATATACGCTGGTTCCACGAGAGAACATAAAAGAAATAAATTTGCGAACGAAAATTGCGAGTTTGCGTGCACTAGGCGAAGTGACGTGAATGTCAAGTGAATCTTGCTTTTCTATACGTTTAATCGTGAACCGATGCAAACTGAAGAGTGTGATTGAAATATTCTATTAGGTTGGTGCATATGAAATGTCGGATTCTTAAGTGATTGT
>NW_014559629.1:0-821 GCF_001313825.1 Dinoponera quadriceps
TTTTTAAAAAATAACCATGTCACAGGCTCTTATTTTGGACGTTGATTCGACTGCTAGAGATTCTGAGGATGGTGAAAGAACAGACACCAGTAGTGATGATAGCATTATTATAATTCATGGAAGAAAAAGACTGAGGATTGAATGTGAGTCTTCTATCTCATCTTCATCTTCAGAAACAGAAGAAACACCAACTTTTACGAATGTTCCATCGACAAATGTGTTTTCGAAAACAACAAATAATTTTTTCGAGACTCCTGGACCTAGATGTTAATTTTCAAAGAAAAAAACAATTTAATGTTTATTTTTTCTTATTCACATTTACAATTAATATTGTTTCTTTATAATACGAAAAGAATTATTAAAATTGATTGATATTTGTCTAAATGAGAGTGTTTTATTTGACAACATCAAGTCAAAATATGTCCCGCAGTTTTCGAACGTTCTCACCAGAATCGCTTAGCAGTCAAACGGTTAAATAAAACCTCCAATTTGTTACAAAAATAATGAATTACTTTTTACTAGACCTTATATATTGGGTGAGTGCAAAAGTGCATGCGGAGTTTGTGAGTAAAAGTCAGACAGTGATTAGGCAAACAAAGTTCTTTATTCACTCAATGATATATTCTCCATCGTTGTCTATAATCTTTTTCCAACGTTCTGGCAGCATACGGATGCCCCAATCATAAAAACTGCGCGGTTTAGATTCGAAGAACGAAGACACGACGTTTTTTAAGGCATCCAAAGAGTCAATTTTTTTCCATTTAAATGATTTTGCAATGACCAAAACAAGTGATAATCAGAAGGTGCGATATCAGAAGAAT
>NW_014559630.1:0-722 GCF_001313825.1 Dinoponera quadriceps
CATTTTTAATGTTCGCTTTTTTCTTGAACTTGGATATCCAATACTTCACGTTTTCGAAACTACTCAGATCGTTTGCTGCGTACATCAGAAGACATATGTCGATGTCCTTGTACTCTGGTGGTACTTCTCCAAATTCTTCAACGGCGACGGTGTCAAACACGTTCAACTCAGCGTTCACTATAGCTTGCCGTTGACACGTACAGATTTGCGCAAGATACCTTGGCTTACATTTTCGCACGTATTTCCCATACAACTGATGTTATCCCAACGCTTCGTTTGCCGAGAATTAATACTTTGATTTGCACACGCTCATTGCAGCTTGAGAAATCTGTGCTTGTGGACGACATCTTCGACGTACTGTTCGATCTGGTGTTTCGTATTAGTGTTTCGTACTGGTATTTCGTACAAGTGTTTCGTACCATTAGCGGACTGAAACTGTCTTGTTTCCGTCGCGAGGCCATTATATAGGCTCGGGTAAAGTTGGTAGGGATGAATTTCGTGTTAGGATAGGTCGAAATTTTTATATATTGACCAATGAAGTGCCACGTCATTTTCTATTTTGCACGTCACTAAACCGAGGAAAATATCTCCGTATTTTGTACCCTTCGAACAAAACAAATGAATTTTTTCCTTTTTTTTCTAGGAAACGTAATCGTAATTTAACGATTCGTAAATCGTTATTTAACGGTTATTTAACGAATTTTAGTTAAAAAGAGGGGAAA
>NW_014559630.1:879-1809 GCF_001313825.1 Dinoponera quadriceps
GTTCTCTGACCGTAATAAAATAACATCTTCACGTCGCGTGCGCGTCTGACGAGAGAACGTACTCCACGCGGAAAATTCAGATTTTAATAACACTTTGCACATGTGTAGGACAATCAAAAGTATGAGTTTTGCAATTTCCCGCTGGTGTGCGGAAAAATGGATTTATTTTGTTATACTTCGCGCACTCGAACGCGCGTGGTTATATATCTGCAAGTAAAATCATCTGCGGCCTACTTCTTCGGGCGGTGAATTAGTCATTATATAGCGAGCTTTTAATCCTTAACCCTGAGGAACGCACATATTTTTTTCGCAATTTGTTTTACACGTCCCGAGCGAAAAATGTTAAGTATCCGAGTATCTAACATGAGCGGTGTGATCGGGTCGAGTGACCAACCGCGCGATTATGATGACGTGAACATGAAACATTCAAATCGTTTTGAAATAAACATATATATATGTATATATAAAAAGAATATGTATATATATATATATATATTACCCGGAATTTTCCTTAGATCTTGAATTACCAAATATCGTACTTGCGTTTTAATGGGATACGTTTCTCTTTGCTGATAGAAACTGCAGACGATCGGCGAGGATTTCTGGGGTCTCGATGTCAACACGCCCTTAGGGGGCGAAGAACCGATGGGAGCGACTTCGGTCTTGACGTTTGAGACTCATTTAACGCCAGTGGCAGCCACTTCGACCGGCGATTACACCGTTGTCTTCGTAGACACCAATAAGGGGCATCTCAAGAAGGTTAGTGCTCGAAATCAATTTACCCGATAATTCGATATCCACGATTCGTTTTATCTTTGATAAGATATGATTGTCGTTTCCGAAAGTTTAATAAGCAAGTAAATTTTGGTGTATTTTAAAGAAGGCAACGTTAAATGTAACATAATTAAATCATAAAGTTCTCGTTAGAAA
>NW_014559630.1:1882-2735 GCF_001313825.1 Dinoponera quadriceps
GAAGAACACGCTGCAGAGAATCGTCAAATTGTTCAGCAAGCTCGACGATATAATATTTTCATTCGGCGTAGAGATTGAATTACGTAAAGAGGAATCTCTCATAATCGATCATCGTTGCCACGTCTATCTCATAATTATGTAGAAAATCGCGATGTAATTACGACGGACAGATAAAAGAGAAGGAGAGAGAGAAAGAGAAAGATAGAGGGAGAGAGAAGGTAAAATTAACTGACGCCATCGACGTTTAAAAGTCGACGATTGGCGAAAGATCTCTCACATATCGATCCGAATGTCGGCATTGCCGGACGATTCTCCGTTCTCCGTCCGCAGCCGAATCTCTACAACGCCGGAAGCGAGGAGTTTAACAATCCTGAACTGAACGGGTCGAAGCTGGAGATCAAATAGCAAAGTTCAGTAGTCGCATTCCCGCGCGCACACACGTACACATCGCTCACTCGTGCGCTCACATTATTTCGGCGAGACACACGCCCGGGTACTGTCCTCTCTCGCATGTGTATCGAGGTCTTCCTCGATCATCGTGGAGCATGATCGTTAAATTAATCTCGATCGCTGCGCGATTACCGCGGTCGTGAATCAAACGCCGGCGCGGCGCATAAGCGTTACAACGGGCCATGTAATTGGCCGCGCGATAGGCGGAATCGTTCGGCGGCCCGGTTTGAAAAAAAAAATGGAAAAAAGAGCACGTTCTTGCGGCGAGGTTAGAGGATCGTCGATAGCGCATTATTGTCTATCGCCACTAAAACAATCCCCTATGAAATCTTCATAGGGGAACAGTTGCATCGTTAGTAAGATCGCCGCGCGAGAACGGCTCGCGGTCCAAGCTGGATTCCCG
>NW_014559630.1:2774-3182 GCF_001313825.1 Dinoponera quadriceps
CCCCCCCCCCCCCGCCATTCATTGTTTCTTCCTCGTATTCTTAGCGGTAGCTGTTAAACGGTCGGAACGTGAACCGGAAAATACGACTTCCAATTATATTTCCAAACACATGGCTAAGAAATATCGTATCGGTTTGCCGGGAAAAATATCGTTCTCTTTGTCAAACGGCGCTGGCCTGTCGAGGACTCGATATGACGTTTTACGACTGCCGATATACTATAATTTTATCTGTCATCTGCCCCCCGAGGTCTTTCTTTCTCTCTCTCTCTCTCTCTCTCTCTTTCTCTCTGGGAAGAACCGAAATTGGCTCTCTGGCAACTCTTTTTTTTTCCATCGACGGGGGAAAATCACGAGAAATTCCCGGGATATTTTCTGCGCCGTTCTCGAACGGATGCGCTTTGTGTTTAT
>NW_014559630.1:3300-3503 GCF_001313825.1 Dinoponera quadriceps
GCTGCAATCTCGAGCGGCAGTCATCGTCCTCCCGACAGAGAAAGTGACGTTAAATATAGCCGGCCGTCCTATTGTAGATAATAGTATTTATAGGGTAATAACGCGTATATAGAGAGAGGGGCTTGCAACAGCTTATATCGCGGTGGTAGGCGCGCGGCTTCCGCCAACGTCCGTATCTCAGCGTTCACGTCCACGTTCACATC
>NW_014559631.1:0-230 GCF_001313825.1 Dinoponera quadriceps
GCACGTAAAACTTTAAACGCGTTTTTCTCGAATCTGCATTTTTCAAATCGGGCGACGGTGGTACTCGGAGACTATCGCACGTATCCACTTGAAATTTTAACTGTAGCTTCACAGTAACATTATCTAGTAAATTACGTACGATTTTTTTGTTATCATTGCAACTTTTTTTTTATAAACAATTTACTGCTCATTTTTTCGGTCAAAAATTGAACCTTTTTTTTACAAGTCCG
>NW_014559631.1:406-620 GCF_001313825.1 Dinoponera quadriceps
ATACACTCAAATACATGTTTAATAAAGCCTGAAAGAGAGAAATTCGATTCCTTTTTCCTTACTCCCAGAATAAATTGTCAAAGTTAGGCCTTTTTTGAGAGCTCTAGACTGGCCTAATCCCTTAATATCGTATAGACGCGTGGTAGATCATTTTACGAGGTCTGACTATTAAATAACGAGACTGCTTATGAAAAAGAGTTTTATTTTAAAAATT
>NW_014559632.1:0-1223 GCF_001313825.1 Dinoponera quadriceps
ATTAATCCTAATCCTCCGTACAGTCGGTCGATTGATGGACGTTGGAATTAATCTACGATCCGCGCGCGGTTAGGGCGTCCGTCTATCCTCGTAGGCAGCTATGACCGATTAAATCGCCGTTATGTCGCAACCTGAATTCTACGACGACGAGGGAGATTTTCCGGAGAGCCCCCGTCGTCTACCGGCGAGGCTGCTTTCTCTCTCTCGGTCGATCGGCCGATCGATCTACGCCGGATGGGCGTTTTTAACTTGGAGACGCGATTCCTCTCCGGAATTTCTCGACGGGCCAACGTCAGCGAAAAACATGCAGCCACGGACGATTGTATAACTATCGATGGCGCGATTCGACGTTCGGAAGGGTCGGTTTGAGAGAGAGAGAGAGAGAGAGAGAGAGAGGGGTATTGTCGGAGTCGTAAATTTGTAACTACCCGTGAATGTCAAAATTGAATTTTGCGGGATATTACGAGATTGAAGCGGCCGGGAAGAAAAATGTAATGAACATTTTATCGAATACGCGCAGAGAGATAATGGAAGCGCGTATAACCGCCGGGCCGGCGTGCGCGCCCCGCTAAAATTGGACGTTAACTTCCGTTATATCGGATATCGGGAAAATCAAACAATTTTATCCAATCGTGCTCCATGACTTTTCGACCCGAAGACCTTCCGAATCGAACTTCCATTCCGCACAGAAAACACATTACACGTCGTCTGCGTCGGGCGAATGCACAGTCGATTTCTGTTCGCGGCGTTCGCCCGCGTATGTAAAGAGTGTTTCCATTTCTGCCCTCGTCCCGCGTATGTAAAGAGTGTTTCCATTTCCGCCCTCCTCCCGTTTTTTTTCACTGCGAATCGCGCAGATGAAATCATTAACCGATGAATGGAAATAGCGGAGCCGCATTTCGAAGCGTAAATACGTTAAGATACTCGGAGTGTTATCGGGTTCTCCATTTAAGTATCGTTTTTACGTGTATCGGCAAAATTGCGCGTTTTTCGCTTTATTTAAACTGCGAGAATTTACCGACGAGTCAGCAAGGTTTCTTGACGTTATTTTACGCATGCGAGAAAATCGTCCGTGTTTAAACACCCCTGATTCAGCCTGTTCAATTAAGAAGGAGCGAAGAGCTGAAAGATGGTTTCCGATAGTTTCGCTATCGCTGCTATAAACGTCAACGGCACACGCTGTTAAACACAGGAAGCGCCATGCGATGGTTAATTATCACCGT
>NW_014559633.1:0-1350 GCF_001313825.1 Dinoponera quadriceps
TTCCATGCGGCAGCCGCGAGGATTTTAGAAGGCGAGCGTTTCTTTCGATACTACATCAGAAACGTGAACTGATGGGAAATCTCTTTTCCGCTTGTATTTCTTGGACCAAATACGCTAGTTCCACGAGAAACAGTAAAAGAAATCAATCTTCGGGCGAAACTTGCGAGTTTGCAGTAAGAGGCGAAGTAACGTGAATGTCGAGTGAATCTGGCGTTCCTTTGCTTTAAATAGTGAACGGATGCAAACTGGCGAGAGTGATTGAAATATTCTGCATTATTACGTTATTTCCATGCGGCAGCCTCGCTGACTTCAGCCGGGGAGCGTTTCTTTCGATTCTACATCAGAAAACGTGAACTAATGCAAATTCGCGTTTCGGCTTGAATATTTTCGACCAAATACGATAGTTCCACGAGAAAAGTTAAAAGAAATCAACCCTCTGGCGAAATTTGCGAGTTTGCGTGTAGTAGGCGAAATAACGTGAATGTCGTTTGAATTTTGCCTTTCCTTACGTTAAATCGTGAACGGATACAAACTGGCGAGTGTGATTGAAATATTCTGCTTTATTACGTTATTTCCATGCGGCATCCTCGCAGATTACAGCCGGCGTGCGTTTCAATCGATTCTACATCAGAAACCGCGAACTAATGCAAATTCGCGTTTCGGCTTGAATCTGTTCGACTAAATACGCTAGTTCCATGAGAAGAGGTAAAAGAAATCCATCCGCTGACGAAACTTGCGAGTTTGCGTGTAATAGACGAAATAACGTAAATGTCGAATGAATCTTGCGTTTCTTACGTTAAATCGTGAACGGATGCAAACTGGCTAGTGTGATTGATATATTCAGCTTTATTACGTTATTTCCGTGCGGCAGTTTCGAGGATTTCAGCCAACGAGCGTAACTTTAGATTCTACATCAGAAAACGTGAAGTAATGATAATTGACATTTTGACCTGATTCTTTTCGACCAAACACGCTAGATCCACGAGAAAAGGTAAATGAAATCCATCCGCTGGCGAAACTTGCGAGTTTGCGTCTAATAATCGTAGTAACGTGAATGTCGATTGAATCTTGCGTTTCTATACGTTAAATCGTGAACGAATGCAAACTGGCGAGTGTGATTGAAATATTCCGCTTTACTACGTTATTTCCATGCGGTAGCCTCAAGGATTTCAGCCGGCGAGCGTTAATTTCGATTTTACATCAGAAAACGTGAACTGATGGGAATTCTCGGTTCCGCTCGAATCTTTTCGACCAAATACGCTAGTTCCATGAGAAAAGGTAAAGTAAATCAATATGCTTGAGAAACTTGCGAGTTTGCGTGTAATAGGCGAAGTAACGTGAATGTCGATT
>NW_014559634.1:0-2176 GCF_001313825.1 Dinoponera quadriceps
AGACGGCATCGAAGGAGGAGCTGAACAAGATCACAAAAATTGATTTTTTTAAGTGCTTCGAGGATTGGAAAAAATGTTGGCACTAGTGTATATCTGTTGGGGATTACTTTGAAGGAGACAAAATACATTGTGACGTGGCGGCTCGGAGCGCCCGTTCCAAGGGCAAAGGCCCTATCGTAGGGCGAGTGGCGTGCTCATAAGAGCGCGCCGAATTAATGTTATTAGTTTTTTTTAGTTTGTATTTTTTTTGAGTTAGCGAAGACCGCGTACCGCGTGCGCGCGGTAGCGGTAGGGGCGAGCCCCACGCCCCGACCGAATGTACACCCCGCTCCAAAGGGGCGGCGAGAAGAGGAAGAAGCGTCGACCGCCGAACGAAGGACCCCGCCGCCCTCCACCCTGGGATGACCAACGAAGAGCCGCTGCCGAGACCATCGGGGATATCCTTCTGACCCCTCGACGACGGTAGGGCCGGCGGGCCGAGGTCGCGCTTAAGATCACGGAACCCGAAGCCGCGGAACCGTGCTGGGATAGATCGGCGGTGGAGCGGCGGGCTCAAAGGCGACTCGGGCACCGCCGGCAAAGAATCGGCAGTCGAAAGGGAAGTGGGAAAAAGGAGATATTTCCGGTGAGGAGTAGGGAGAGTTCGGTTAGTGCTCTCGTTACCGTATAGTGAGAGAGATCGTGGCCAACGAGTGAAAGCTATCGTGAATTTAGTTGGAGCTACCGTACCGTTTCACGTAGTTCTTTTTCGCGCTGTGGATACCGGGCCGAGGAAAACGAGTGTGGATTGTGGTGAAGGAGTCCCGGAGCCAAAAGATCGTTGACGGGGACGGAGAAAGAGCGAGCGAGAAAGAGCAGGAGAGAGAGGATTACCGACGAGGACCAGCCGCCCGGGAGCCCGCAATTGTAAGGCCGCCTCACCGCATTCTACTATTTGTTAATTATTTTTTGTGATTGGGGATTATCGTGGCGTGCGAGGTCCCGGCCCTTTGGCTCGACGGCCGGTCAGTTAGCGAACGCGAGAAGCGGACGTCTCGGGTCCGCCGCGGCGTGGTAACGAGCGCGTTACGTTGTATATAGTTGTCGCAGTTTGAAACAAAGAAAAACGGGCGAAATAAAGGAAAGTGCTGTCGAGGTCGCGGTTCTTTTTCTTTTCTTTTTTTTCTTTTCTTTCCCCTTTCTGCGCCGGTCGCCGACTGACGCCGGCGACAGTACGGACCCCCCCGGCTTCCGACTTAAATCACCCCGAAGCTGCCGGTCCCGATCGGGACGAACTCGGGTCGAGTGGCCGACGCGCGGACGGCGACGCCGACCGCGGGGCCCGTAGTTAGTGGGTGCGATTCGCGCACCTGGCGCCCACACAGACTCGTGGAGGTCCGGATTTAGTTAGCGGCACGAGGTTCACCCGTCGGCGTTGCACCGGCGACTCGAAGAGGCCGAGTCGCGAATAACGGTCGCACCGCAAAGCGACGTTTGGTAATTCGAGCCGTGGCCTTCATTTATGATCATCGACGTGTCTTATCGTTATACTTACAACTGTCTCACCTGTTAACAAACTGCAAAATGATTCGCACGGTGGTAAACACGGATCCTGCAGTAGCATGTCTACACAATCGAGATATTCGTATCGAAAAACATCTTTTTGCGTTAATAACTCAAAATCTTCAATCAATATGTTTGGATATTCTGACCGGATAATTTTTAAATAATTTTTACTGAGGTAAGATGCCAATTTGTCGAGTCTGGTGTTTAGAGATTTGTATGGATCATTAAGTCGTAATTGTAAGCAATTTCATAACTTTGATTTTCCAGTTGTATCTTGAACATTTTTTCTAAATTAAATATATTTTTCTTTAATTATTGTTAGTACATTAAAAGAGCCCTTAAACGTATTCGCTATTTCCTTTATAATAAAGTGCGAATTATAAATTGATAAATTATGAAAAACTATGAGGATTTAAAATGAATTTTTATAATTTAAATTACAATTAGAATGGGCGGGATCTCTCTATAACGACTGGTAAAATGGCAATGATCGCGCACTCTCTTATAATCTGCCTTGAATTGTTTCTCGTATATGTGACAGTGCGTTGCGCTATGAAATGTCTCCCACTAACTTTTCGATAGAGTTTTCATGAGAACATTAGTGGATAAAATATACTTTACATGGTGCGCT
>NW_014559635.1:0-2718 GCF_001313825.1 Dinoponera quadriceps
CAACGCACTCGTATCCTCCCGCTCTGTAGCACGCGACGCTATCTCATTCGACGCCAACGCCGCCGCTTGACTCTGTGTCCTCACCGGAGAATGCATCGTTGCCATTCCACTTAACTCTCACATTTTACTTTTCACACGCGGTCACGTATCTCAAGTTTTCCGTCTCGCGGACGATCGTTTCCCGATGGCTCTGTCTCACAGATTCCGGACGTTTTTTTTTTTAGGACGAGCCTTCAAAATGTTACGCTCGCGCGGGAAAATAAAACGAGACAACGTTTAATGGGAAACAACTTCAACTATATATTTACTATTTACAAGAAAGCACGCAGACTTACTCTCTCTCTCTTTCGAAAGACCGACGTGCACGTCACAGCGACTCAACCGTTCCAGAGATAATCTCTCAAACCCGTTGTTTATCGGTCAACGCTGATAATCTGTTGTTTACGACTTGTTGTCAAAAGAATCGGCTGTACGNTGGACATCAAGACACGGGTCTAATGAGGAGGTCATCGGCGCCACGGAAACCTTTGCAGACTTCGAGAAAACGTATTTTTCAGATGTGTTAAAGAAATTGGAACATCGCTGGGTCAAGTGTATCGAGCTAAAAGAAGACTATGTTGAGAAATAAATCGCCACTTTTCCAAAATTTTCGTTTTTCTTTTGTAGGCTAAGTACTTATCGGACTGCCCTCGTATATGTATGTGTGTGTATGTGTGTGTGTGTTTCCGTATTAAAAATTTGGTAAATTCGGCAATATTTTCGACTTGCGTTATTAACCGATGTTTAATTTTTATCCATTTATCCATTACTTCACTAGAACGGATAAATTTTCACATATACACAGATACAATATATTTATTATGTACGCGTGAACATATATTTATTTTCTAAATTTTCCATTGTTGCTTGTAAAACATGTTTTCTTATGTTAGATGATGCTTACAGGATCGTATCTTGTCCCAGAAGGCAGAACAGTGCATTTCTTTATTTACAACCTTTATCATAATCCCAACATTTGGCCGTTCCTGGAGGTATTTGATCAAGACAGATTCTTACCAGAGTATATAAGGAATACTTATTCCTACTTACCGTTCAGCGCGGGATCACGATATTGCATTGGTAATTTGTAAGATATTAATATTTTATTGCACAAATAAATTCTAATGAATTAATAGGTCAACGATTCACCTTGTTGAAGATGAAAGCTCTAATAGCCCCTCTGCACAACTTTCAATTAGAAACCGTTGATTATTTAAAGGATGTCTCAATGAAAACGGATTTTGTACGTGCTGCAAGTCCTATTTGCATGAAAGTCATTCCAATCAAACGCATGTAGTTGACTTATAGGAATACTGATTCGTAAGAAATAATCTATTAAATTTTAATATTACATCAAACCATTCCTGAGAAAACCACTTTGTCTGATGCGCGAATTATGGATGGCAGAACATCAATTCGCAATGTTAAAGATGAGCACCATAATAGAGCCATTTTCGTGCGCAATTTCTACATGTAGCCCGTAAATTATTTAAGGATATGCATATAATCCTTGATTTTGTGATTCGATCTAAGCTTCAGATGCAATATTTATGCAATGGGGCCGCTTGAAGAGAATACAGGTTTTACGACTACAAGAAATAAAAGCAGATAAAGCAAAGATGGAAGATAAGAATCGAAGGATCGTTGATTTAACCACCATATATGTATATGTATAATTATTTAATATAACAATTATATAATACGTATTTAATATGCGTGAATGATCATATCACTCAGTTATGTATACGGGAATAAATAAATGCTGGTAGTAGTCAGTACTCTCTAGTTACTAGTCATTAAATCAACTAGTCGTTAAATCAGATCGACTAGTCACGTTTTTGTTTGGATTATGTAAAACAAATAATCTTTGTTTTCAATTGTTGTTAATCATGATCAGGGAAGTTCTATTTACTATACCGATTCCATCACTCGTGGACAGGTTTTATGAGTTTGCTTTGGACTGTTGCAGTGAAAGCGAATAGCCACAAATGTATAATAGAACAATTCGGGTCATATTGACTTGAGGAGTACAATTGTTCAGTAAATTAGAACAGAAGACAGAATTAATCAATCCTAAATTTATATTCAGCGAAAATGTTTCAATTTAATTTTTCTATAAAATATTTATTACATTAAATTATTAATTGTGTTATTTATTAATGAATTATGTGTGATAATAACTTTCCTCCAAAAGTAATGTTATTAATTATTAAATGCGAATGGCTGGAAAACAATGTGTTGTACGTGCTTACTAAGGCAATTCTATTACTAAAATATATTCTAGCATAAAATAGCAATACAGTAAAACGTAAGCAGTAAGCTAATTTTTCAATTGGATTCAGAGTTCAAGAATAATAGACTGATTGGCTCGTTAATTTATAATTTATGCAATACCACTTATGTATTATCATTTTACGCTGTTGTAGAACGGCATAATATTTACATATTATACGGCATAAATATAAAAATATTAAAACGACTGTATAAGGCATGTTTAACGCGCGTTGATGATCATATTGCTCAGTTATATGGAAATAAATAAGAAGTGTTAGCAAACACAGAGATTGCTTCAAATTTTGTGTTATCAACAAAATTTCTTGTTGCTGAGTCGTTGAAAATATTGAAGAAGGCCTACGGTAAGTCAGCTTCATCGAATACATCTACATCGCACATATTCAA
>NW_014559636.1:0-2958 GCF_001313825.1 Dinoponera quadriceps
TCAAGTAATGCCTCCAATTCAGCATCTTCAAAAATTTTTCCTCTTCCACGGCTATGCTGGTTTTCGACGTGAAAATCACCGTTCGTGAAGCGTTGAAACCACTCACGACACGTTCTTTCACTAATAGTGATCTCACCATAGGTATTTGAGAACATTTGATAAGCCTCAGCCGCAGATTTCTTCATATTGAAGCAGAAAAGTAAAACCTCCCGCAAATGACGAGAATTCGGCTCGTAAACTGACATCTTCAATCGACGATAACTTTATGGTACAGATACAAATCGACTAATGTAACTATTAGGTTATGTTGACAGATGCCCAAGTTGATTGTATGACGTATATGATCTATTTACTTTGACCACTAAGTTCCACTAAAGCCATCTATAGNATTACTTTGACCACTAAGTTCCTCTAAAGCCATCTATAGGGAAACGGCGCGAGCAAAGTTGTTCACCTAATATAATAACTTTTCTCATCAATTTACCACTATTATTAATCCATCCGAGAACCAAATTATGTTATTAATAAACTGTTTTATTCAAAATGCCCTAAATTTAATCAAGTCGTTAAAACTATTTATTCATTTCCTTTCAATTACTCAAATCTAATTTCCCCTCTCAACACACTCATATGGTCCTATCCCAGGTGAAGAGATTAAGTTCTTTGACCTAAATAAAGGACCACCTAACGTACGTTCTGTGATCGGAGTAAATGGGCCTCTCCGAACCTTAACCTGATCTGCAGACCTACCAGTACGTTTAGGACTCGCGAGTGCGCGAGTAAGCGATTTTGTTGCGTTCATCCTCTTCCAGGATGTAACATTTTCTTTCCGGTTATTTCTTGAAACATGAACAAGGCATTTACAGCAGCAGTATTTAGAAGAAGCTCAAAAGCTAACCTTTCATACAATTTTACAGTTTTTCTCAAGGGAGTGCTATACGCACTCATTTGGTTTCATAAGTCAATAGATGTCTTCGCTTTATTATATTCAGCCACAATTTTTGATTTGGAGCAAAATCCTCATTTTGTTTTTACATTTATTTCATTTTATTTTTTTGTAAACAGGACCATAATGTCTCTCTTGTCTTTCCACTTCAACACTGTTATATTCATTCAACATTATTATTTTCCTTGGCGATAATTTCCCCGCGTTTCAATTTGGTGGTTGTTACTTCTTTTGGGTTTCTTTTAGAATTAATTTTTTACGTTTTATTCGAAGTGTACCAATCAGATGTGTATTTTTTGTTATCAGCTTTTTCACCAAATCGACAATGGTGTACCAGTTATCAATACACAACGTATGGCCTTTATGAAATAAATTGTTAGATAAACACATTACAATATTTGACGGTGTTGTATTTTTCTTGTCGAGAGTTTTTCCGGTATAGACAAGAAAATTGTATGTGTATCCATAACCACAACACAATTTAAATATTTTTATTCCATATTTACGTTTTTTTTTGTTTCAAATACTGTCTGAATATGATTCACCCGCGGAATGGGATTAGTGACTCGTCAATGCACAGTACCTCGGGTGGATCATAATATTTTTGAAAATTTTTATTCAGTTCGTCTAAGATAAATTGAACTTTTGATAAACGATCAGATGCGTCAACTACTCTATTATTTGCGAAATGTAACGTTCTCATGAGAATTTCAAATCGATCTCTGCTCATTACTTTCTGCGGGAATGTTTGAACAAACAATGGATCCCGAGACCAATACAGACCTAAGGATAGAAGCTTCACCAGTCCCATCCATATTATTAGTCCAAATAAACGCTTTGTCTCATTTTTGTTTGTTGGGATCCATTTAGCTAAAGACTTAAAGGCGATTCTTGATTGTGCAGCATAAAGATTTGTTTGCTCACTCACGTGTTCAAAAATTTCGTCGGTGACAAAAAGTGCATGAAATCTTCCACTTTCCTACAATTCCGTACTTTCTCATTAGTTCTTTTGGTACCGTAGGCACTCGTAAAAGGCACAATATTTGGTTGGTTGCCTTTTGGATCAAACCATTCATTTTGTTCACTGGCTTCGTTAACACTTATTGCACAACTCTTGTTGTCATGTTCCATTACCTGATCTAATGAACTATCATCTTCCGATAATGACGACCCTAATACTCGGCGATTTCGACGTTTGAATGATAAAAATTAATCACTCGACGTATCACTATCTTCTCCTTCGAACATTTTTTGTTTTATGGGCAATAAATATTTTCAAAAACAAACCAAAACTTTTTATTCGCAAATCGTCTCCACACTTCTGTGGTTTTTTCTAACTAATCGTTTCTTAGAGGTCGTCTTTTTGCCGTTCTCCTTCCGATTCCTTTTTGTTTATAGATAGTTTTAAAAGAACATAAGAAGGTGAAACAAAATAGTCCTCTGTTTACTTTCCCCATTCCAATACTGCTTGCGCGCTCGTCGTCAAATGCTCGTTGCCGGCTGAACGGAAAGGACAGCAATATCGGCGCCGCGCTCAACGTGTTAATCTAGTTAACATTGCCACTCGACAAAAAAATCATTTTCTTCCTCGTGAGACTTGAACCCGAAACTTTTTGGTTCCAAGTCTATCACCTTAAACTGCAGGACCACTAACGCTGTTAGTACATCGTATCCAACAGCAGTACATGTTGCTTCGCATTCTCGGTTTAGCTAATCGAATAGTTTAACGCATTTGGAAGGGAAAATTTCGGTTCCACGAACCAAAAGTATTTGTTGAAGTAAACAACCCTTCAGCTCGTAAAAAGAGACTATACAATGTGTGTTCATAAAATAACAGGAATTTTTAAATTTCGCGGGTTTGGAGAGTCCGATTGTCAAAAATTTTTTTTTATTATGTTGGTATACATGCCCCTGAAGTATGATAAAATTTTCAGCTGTATTCATTGTTTATTTTGTCTGTAGCAGCCGCTAAGGTTAGACGTGTTTTTATGAGCTCGACGATTTTCGTTTGT
>NW_014559637.1:0-212 GCF_001313825.1 Dinoponera quadriceps
GAGAGTCCGATCAAGAGAGAAGGGCACAAGAGAGTCTGATCAAAAGAGAAGGGCACAAGAGAGTCCAAACACCTGGTACTATCCCTTATTGATTAAGGAGGAGCAGGGAGAAAGAAATTGAAGCGTGAAGGATTCTTATACGTTGCAGTACGGTAACATGGACAGGAGTCCATGGTAGTACAGGAAGCGTCGTGGTCCCAGGAAGCGTTTTG
>NW_014559637.1:404-1412 GCF_001313825.1 Dinoponera quadriceps
CAACGAGTCGTAAACAAGAGATGATCAGCGTTGACTAATAAACAACGGGTTAAAAGGATTCTCTTTGGGGCCGTTGAGTCGTCGTGACGTGCCCGACGGTAATTAACGAAAGAGAGAGCTTAAGTATGCGAGTTACGTGTGTTCCCTTGTAAATAGTAAATATAGATGAAGTTGTTTTCTTGTTAACGTTGTTTCGTTTATTTCCCCGCGTGAGCGTAACAATATTATGAAAACTTGCTTTTTTGACATTTTTCTCCAATACTTACGATTGAAAATTACTATCACAAACAACGGTGCTTGGTAAAATCTAACTGCGTTAGAGGTCCCGTCTTTCGACTCTGATAGTTCTAGATGTGAAACTTGTTATTCTAATATGTTTCCCCATAACTCATGGTCAAAAAATTTTAATTCTACATAATCCAATAAATGTTATTCTACTTACTATAATATGAGAACTTGTTATCCTGACATGTTTCTACAATACTCACGATTGAAAATTACTATCGCAACCAACGGTGATTGGTGAAATCTAACTGCGTTAGAGGTCCTGTTTATTGACTCTGATAGATGTAGATGTAAAACTTTCTATTCTAACATGTTTCCCCATCACTCATGGTCAAAATATAATAATATTACATATTGCAATAAATGTTAATCTACTTACTATATTATAAAAACTTTCTATTCTAACATGTTTCTCCAATAATCACTATTGAAAATTACTATCGCAATTAACGGTGCTTACTGAAATCTAACTGCGTTAGAGGTTCTGTCGTTCGACTCTGATAGATCTAGATGTGAAACTTTTTATTTTAACCTGTTTCCCCATTACTCAAGATCAAAAAATATTAATTCTACATATTCTACTAAATATTATTCTACTTACTATATTATGAGAACTTGCCATTCTGACATGATTCTCCAATACACACGATTAAAAATTACTAATGCTGCCAACAGTGCTTGATGAAATCTAACTTTGTTAGAGGTCCTGTCTTTCGACTCTGT
>NW_014559638.1:0-2296 GCF_001313825.1 Dinoponera quadriceps
AAAGGGTTGAATTAAACAGAGATCTTATGTTCGCTATGAAAAATTTACATTTGTTAGAAAGAAATTAATTAATCTATATAAGCCAATGATCGCTTGAGAAATGGTAGACCGCACACTTTAGGTACATACAAAGAAAAATAGCAACTAGTTTATAAGAAGAAGGGATACTTCTTAGGATCCTAAGAAATATGCCATTTTTCTTATAAACTTACAGCTTTCTTTTGTACATGTATATGGAATCGCGTCTACCGCTTCCNACGCTCACTCGCTTATACAGATTCATTAATTTCTCATTCAAATATCGTGAAATTAGCAAATGGATATCAGTTTACTGTTCAGTTTTTCTTTTTGCACTTGCACACGAGCAATGCGCCAAGAATTGCCGGATAGTCTTTATATTCGATATGAATTTAATATTTCTTGCTTACTGGGATATATAATTTGATAGATGCTCAAATCAACAAGAAACATTAAATTAACATTTAGAAATGTTAACTTTATGTATATTTTTTTAACGTTTTTACTCTAGCATAACATATGTGTTTTAAAAATATTATTTCGTAATATGATTTTTCTGAATGTCGTTAAAATATTTTAAAGACATTGCAGAAAATTTTTTTTTTGTTACTTTGCCATTTATTTCAGTTCAACAAAACAGTTCAGATTTGTTTATAATTGGATCTAAAAATAATGTTAACGAAAATATATTAATTTTTTTTTACTATAATATTATTTTTGCATTGCTCTAAAATGTTCAAATTTCTATAATACGTCCGGTCTATCCATCATTTCAAGAAATTGTGTATGTGACGATTTAAATAAGAAATATAATCTTATTATCGCATAGCCGCAATAATTAGCGGCTGCATGTTTTTATGATTAAATTTGTCTTTCACGCTATCATGCTGAAAGCGTCCTTTTATCACCTTTCGGCATGCGATGAGCAATAAAAGTAAAATAATACTTTCAGCACGAAAATATGCAAGACGAATATAACCTATATAGGCCTCGATCAGTCCATAAGTAGTAAAGTTACTATCAGGACCTCAATTTTTTATATGATTGNCGATTAAATTTGTCTTGCACGCTATCATGCTGAAAGCGTCCTTTTATCACCTTTCGGCATGCGATGAGCAATAAAAGTAAAATAATACTTTCAGCACGAAAATATGCAAGACGAATATAACCTATATAGGCCTCGATCAGTCCATAAGTAGTAAAGTTACTATCAGGACCTCAATTTTTTATATGATTGCGTATACGTAAGTTTCACTAAGCAGTTATTTTATGATGCGACTATGTCTCAATGACATTTACGTAAACGCAACTACTTCAATAATAAGGGTCNTGGTCCAGAACCAAGAGCGGTGTTTTTAGGTACGATTGATATCACGTTTAAATTTTATCGTTTCATCAATATTATTTCAAAAACATTAGAAGAATGATAGAAAAACTTTAGCGCCACGTTATTTGCAACGTTATGACATTTCCATTTCAACATTATCGAAATCCCCAAATTTGTGTCAAAGTTGGATCATAATGGTGTTGTATGTAACATTAAATAAGATATTTGAAAACGTTACATGTTATTGAATATCATTGCACTAGCACTGATTTTTTGCTTACTCTATACATTCTCACCTATATTACACCACGAGGCTTCTATTCCAGAAAATACGAAGCAGATTGATTTCCTTTGATTCAAGCAATTTTCAACTTTGCATATTGTATTACGAGTTGATTTAGGCCCAACAACAACATATCCTCTGTACAAATGACCCTCTACGTCTTCAGTATGAAGACGGTGTAAAAGAGCGACATATTCTACGTCCAGCTGTCTATTTTTCACCTACCGCGATAAAGTTGCATGTGTACATATATATCCACATAAAAATGTTAACATCGTTAAATAATTCTCCCTTTATTTTTTCTCTAACTTTAAGTGCACACAGTAAAAACATAAAATAGACAAACTTATATCATTTATAAGAGTTTCTACAGCCTGCTCAGTACGACCAGATACAAATACAAGTCTTGGCAAGCCGTCCATTTCTCCGTTGTTGATTTTATTTTTAGGATTCGATTTCAACAGTACGTGACAATTTGCACCACCAAATCCAAAAGAATTGACACCAACGTAACCACCTTCCCAAGAAGTAGGCTCTGTGATGATCTTTAATCTACCTCCAATTAGGGGAGTATGTTTTTTTCGCGGTGCTTTAAAGTGTATAGTTGGTGGGATTATATCTGTTTCCATCGCTATTAACACCTTCAAACCGTATCGATATATTAATTA
>NW_014559639.1:0-3264 GCF_001313825.1 Dinoponera quadriceps
CTAGCACACCTTTTTTTTTATTATGATAATTGTAGGTGTAGTTTATTAGATGCAAAGGTGATCTAGTTTCGACGCTTCGGATTGAGTCTTAGTCTTATAAAAATATTTAATAGAACACAGTACAGTTTGTCTCACGAAGTTACTCTCGCAGATTTTCTCAAAAAACTGAACTGCTGTTCGACGTCTCGAAAAACTGAACTGAGCTGTTCGACGTCTGCCTTTTAAATCTAGAGATCGGTGAACTTCAAAGACGTCGGCGAGTCGGGTATCGATTACAGTAGACCACGCCGCTTCGCTGTCAGCTTACTGCGACGGTTTCCGCGGCTAATGTTAACGCGGTTGGTATCGTAGATAACGCCGCTTTTGTATACAAACGCAATATGCCGACTGCTTTAGATACCGACAGTCAAGGAAGGAAAGACTAAACATAAAATTATTATATGTGTTATCTTATGCTACATAATTAAGATGATAATTACAAACGGTATAACCGCGTTGGACACGTATGACTATGAGGAAAAATCCGAAATTATCATTTGGACGCACGCTCCTTCGGGCAAGCAACCAGCCATAAAAGGTCGTATGTTGATACAACATCCTGTACATGATATGGTAACATAAAACCGTTTCGACCAATAAGCATATTTTGTAAACCAATACGACTTGTTTACGACTATTTTAGGCTAGATGCTCATTGGTCCAGACGGTTTCATACTATACATATGCAGATATGTCAATTTGTATGCGATAGTCGTAAGGATGAATTGTTTTATACAAATGATATCGTAGAATATTATATTATATTAATCGTAGAAATTGAATTACATCGACAAATCTATTATATTATTTCTTACAGACATGTATATGTTATATGTGAAATGTTTAAGAAGTATAACGTAAACTTTGAGAATCACTAATCTCGACATATGACATACTGACTAAATAATCACCCACAGCACAAATGTTCAAAAGACATTTTAGAGAAGTCGCAGAGATATTTGATATTTACTTATGGAATATAGAACAAATATGCACATAAAATATTTGTATAAAATAATAACATATATTTGTATAAAATACAACTAAATATCCTGAGAATATGACAAAGGATATTCTGAACATATCCAGGATGATTCTGAGGACGCCTTGTGCTGTCTGGATAATGATTTAATTAATTTTACGGTTGTAATTTAATTAAAGATGCACGNAATCACTAATCTCAAAATATGACATACTGACTAAATAATCACCCACAGCACAAATGTTCAAAAGACATTTTAGAGAAGTCGCAGAGATATTTGATATTTACTTATGGAATATAGAACAAATATGCACATAAAATATTTGTATAAAATAATAACATGTATTTGTAGAATATACAACTAAATATCCTGAAAATATCACAAAGGATATTCTAAACATATCCAGGATGATTCTGAGGACGCCTTGTGCTGTCTGGGTAACGATTTAATTAATTTTACGGTTGTAATTTAATTAAAGTTGCACGGACGTAAGTGGCTCTATAAGTATCAATGGACAATCACGAGAGATTCGGAAATTCAGGAAGATGTGTTACGTCATGCAAGAAAATGTTGTGCAGCCGAATCTCACGGTCATTGAAGCAATGACATTCGCCGCCGACCTGANTGATCTGAAGCTTGGCAAGGGAAAATCCCGATTTGAGAAATGCGTTATTGTAAGTATACCACATGTCAATACATAAATACGTAATATGCTCCCCAACCTTTCTTTCTTTTACTTCACTTTCACGTTTTATCATATCCAAAATTGTCTCGCACCAACAGCTGTGCTGTTAAGTATTTATACATTTGTCGCCGCGCGTAAGTCAGAGAATATATTTTAGATAGATAAGATTCTGAATACTCTCAGATTGTCTGCTTCACGAAACACAACCTCGGAGAAACTGTCCGGTGGCGAAAAGAAAAGGCTGATGATCGCTCTCGAGTTAGTGAATAATCCACCGATTATCTTTCATGTCGAACCGACCAAGTAAGTGCACAAAATGCAAGTAACTTTATCTAAAGTTGCTTATAAGCGCGTAGAAAAATTAATTGTGCCATTTAATAGTTCTATATAAAATTTGAACAAAATCTCAATAGGCATAAAGTGTAAATATCTCCACTGTCGTTTGACACAGACCAAAATCTGAAATGTGATCACGCATTGAGGATTTTCAATTTTTTCAGTGTCAATATGTTGCAATGGTCAAATACCTGTCAAAACTATGTTTCTAATAATGTATTACACTAGGTTAAGCTTGAAAAACTTAATGGCTACTTGTTTTCATTTAGGAGTAATCGGGCTTTCCTTAGTTTCAGCAATAGTGATTGCTGTTTCACGTGATGTAATATTAATAGCACACAATATTACAAGTGTTTTTCTCCAATTTTTGATACATTTAAGAACCACGCTTACAAGCAAGTGGTTATGCATCGTATTAATTTTACAATTTTATGGATCTAATTTCTATATTTGATTATTTTTCATTTTCCACCTTGGTGTTATATATCTTACTTACAAAGAGTAAGTAGAGTAAATAAGTAAGAGCTTTCACTCGTCATTTTCGAATCAGACAACTACCACCTAAGCAAGCGATATTCAACTTATATAGATGGTGGTTATCTGACCCGAAAATGACGAATGTAAGCTTTAAGAGTTAGCACAATTGATTGATTTTGTAGATAAAATTGGATTATCTTTATTCATTTGCTCCGTCGTGAATTTCTCTATAACTATTTTCTAAGGATTACAAATAATTTGAAAAAAAATTTTCAAAAAATTAATAACAAAAAAGTTAATATATTTTTAAATGGTCTAGTGATTTTTTTATTTTTATAAGTTTTTTTTCTTATTCCGATGAAAGGTCTACGCGCTCTTCGATATAAAAAGAAAAAGTTGATCGAGAACTCTCTTTGTATTTTCTGCATCTTCTCTGCTGTTCTTTGTATTTATTTCTTCTTTTACGCAGTCAGCACTTTGGAAATATTCATTTTTCAAGACAATTAGCACTGCGCATTTACGTATCATTATGCGTTTATAATGCGTGGAATGTACAAGAAATTAAAAATTTGTCACATAATATTATCTTTTAAGAATACGTAAGTGGACGACTGTTCTTCGAAATATGTTAAAAGTGTGAAGAATTCTCTAAAAGAGATAAATATACGCGCGAATATTCACATCTAGACAAAAGTCAAATATTTGATAATAAGTGATACATTCGATAGGTATATGAAGAAATGT
>NW_014559640.1:0-3854 GCF_001313825.1 Dinoponera quadriceps
GTTCTGGCGTAGGACTTAGCCATCATTTCGTCGACCGATAACGCAGATTAAAAAAAATCAAATTTTTGAATATTTTTACGAAATTTGTCCAGCAATATCCGAACTCGCCAAGATTTATCATCTTTTTTTTCGTCGCTAGTTTTTGAATATTTTATTTTCGATTTTATTTCAAGAAATGTATCACGTGGCATGGCAGATCGAACTATATCACAACATAAAAGAGGGTCAAGTGACCAAAAATCTTTTTGAGATTTACGTTTGTTGAAACTTGATAAAATGAGAATTCCTAAATAAGTGTTCAAATCATCCAAATTTAGAGTATACCGATTCTCTTTGGTGGCTTCCACTATATAATTTTTCATTTCGATTGAAAAAAAGTGTTCAAATAGTTGAACATGTGAAGATTTACGTATAGATTTTATTTGATTTACATTGAGAAAACATTCGTTTATTAGTTNCTCAACGTCAACCCAAACCTACTCATGATCTTCCTTTAACTTTGTTTGGTTATCATTGTATGATCTAGATACTTTTGTGTATGAATACACGTATAGAGATTCATCTATTACAGCGTCATCGTGATCATTATCGGATTCTTCATCTGAGCTTCCAGAATCATTTGAATTTGGAAGGAGTAATATTTGATCATAAGTATCATCTGATGAGTCAACCTCATAATTCACCCGATTAGTTGTTGACTTTCGTTTGCGTTTTGGTGCCATGTTTCAACTAATAGTAGGTGCGAGTAGAAAAAAAGGAAGTCGAAAATAAATTATTTTTTTCGGCAAAGAAAAAATACTCGGATATCAAAGAAGTACGTACAGTTGGATAGGATAAACAATATCAGTATTCGAAAGTGAAATCGGACTAGTAACGTGTGATGAAGATATTAGAAGTAGGGGTTCAAATTTTACGAAGATTCGAAATTTTGAAGCTTGGAATAATTTGAATTATTAAATATTATTCGAAGTTTCGAATATTTAAAGAAACGAATAATATTAAAATTTTCAAATGTTGGTACAAACAAATATTATTCGAAAAGTTAAATATTTAAATTTTTACATAATTAAAATAACGATGAAATTAATTTTTTTTAATTATAATTTTTCAAATTTTTAATTCTTGACTATTCAAATATTTGAACATTCAATTTTTTTTCTGATCTTCAAGTATTCGATTATTCGGAAAATTCGAATTTAAGATTTTTTCAAATAACTTTGAATATTCGAATATTCAAAATTACGAATATTTGATTATAAATTATTAGCCCTAATTTACAAGTGATAAATAACTAAATTTGAAATATAAAAATATAAAGGTTTTACAAGGTTCCAGTTAAAAAACGCATACATGCAATTTGAAAATGCATGATGTGCTCTTTGACGTCCTAAACGGCCTTGGCGAGCTCTTAGTTCGAGGTCCCGGATTGTAGTATGATTCGGATGTTGNTCATTTCATGAAATTTGGTCGGCCACATTGGATCCGCCATCTTAAATTTTAAAAATCTAACCTAAAATTAGTGATCAGTGACCTCAAAAACACCCCTATACACATTTTCTCGTAATTTTAAAGTATTTTATAGAATTTGGTCGGCTATATTGGATCTGCCATCTTGAATTTTAAAAATCTAACCTCAAATTCGTGATCAGCGACCTCAAAAACCCTTGTATATATATTTTCGGAACAATTATAACATTAGAGATTTGAATTTTTTAAATAATGTTCATAATTTATCAAATAACGTAGAGATAGATGTTAGGTTAATTCAAAGCAAAACAAAAAAATTTCTAGTTATAGTTTAAATATTTTGTGCACTTTTGGTTGTGGTTCGGCATCGATTCAGTAACATTATTGATGAAAAAATAATTGACAAAGAAACAAAATGCAAAAAGTTTTATTATTTTTTTATTTAAAATGCACCATATTGGTTTTTGGAGTCATTATTATGCAATTCTGACTGCACCAATCGGAAGAGCGATCTCAAAAATAGTAGAATATGTATGTTTGAAATTTTTTATTTCAATTTTTTCTGCAGAAAATATGTCTCAAACATCGTATGAAAATTGTGCTCTTCCCGGACTTAATGGGTTAAGATTCGTTGATAATTGATATCGCGTGAATCTACGAGAATTTGGCTATACATTCTTGCAATATCGGCTACGTACACATATTGAAATTGACGCCATTTAATAATTATGGATATCAAATTTCATTGCACTTTTGGACCGGAAAGTAAATGGTCGTTCAAACTGGTACCGTTCGAAGTCGTACTTGACGCGTTAAACACAACCCGTAGATGCGTAGTAGCACTATTGGCGCGATAAACAAGATGATGAGGTATATAGACGCATTGCTCCAAGGTAGACGCTATGGGCAGAGCTTTGCGTATATGCCCGAGTTGCTCGTATACCCGCAGAAGTGTTTTATATTCCGAGAATTTCTATGGATTAGAATTTAATCGAAATACGAACGAATGAAGTTGCTTTTCCACCCGTCGTCGAGACTCGCCGATATCAATCGGAGGGTCATTTTTAAAAAGAAGGCGCACAATATTCCGCCCGTCAGACGACCGCGATTGCGTTGAGCTGAAATGGTTTTCGTCTTCAGAAGAACGAATTGAAAGAGGTGGGACCTCCTCAATTTCCCAGAAACGCCGAATTTCCTTCTCGGGTGAGGACGAATTTATACAATGATGTACCGATACTTGAGATGCGTTTCGCAAAGCGCCGTGGTTCAACTGTTCGTCACGAGTTGACGAAATTGAACCGACAGGTCACGAAATAACCCAACCAAAGATTGAATTCTGCGCCATGGGTTGCCCCGGTTCACCCTTCAGAATACCATTGCGGATAATTTCGATATATAAATTTGCCCCGATGATGATATTGATAGGCTGCGAACTCGTTTGATCGGGATCCGCCTATGACAAATAGGCCAAATGCGAATACGATGCGACAAGCGACACGGGTTTCGAAGCGTATGACGTGAGTGACTTCAGTATTAACACAGTAGTAGATAGAACTGGCGTACGAGCGTCGAGCGATGAGATTTGAATTTGCGCTGCATACCGAAAAGTACCGGCGTGAACGCACCCTACCGCGGAGACGGATGTCGGCATGCGATGCTGCCTCGCTCGCAAAAGTTGCGCTAAATTTTCTGAAATGAACGTCATTTCCGAGGTTTGATCCAGTAAGGCTCGAACAGTAACTGAGCGACCGCCAGCCACTCCAACCGTGATCCAAGCAGTAGCCAGAAGAACCACCAACGGATCCTCTCCTTGATTGAGAGGCAAGCAAGGATTAAACCTCAGCTTGACGCTCGAGGATTTGAGTCGGCTGGGAACCCGGCGTCGACTCAACTATCGCACTCCCGCTGGCGCGTGAGCCATCATGCAGCATCGTGTGATGTCATTGGTGGCAGACTCGACATGAATATTTGCTTTTACAATTGAGCACTGAATGATTTTGACTGAGGCAATTGTAACATCTGCCGTGCTGCTTGACGAGCTCACGACGCCGTTCGGGACCTCCTTTAACAAATGACGGGCAAGCGCTAAAATAATGCCGTGCCTTACACACCGGACATTGAAGAAGGCTAGACGCAGATGCGGTCGCGATATTGACCCTTGGCACTTGCGCGACCCTCGCCAATTTTTCCGTAAAACGGGCAGACAATTCTTCGAGTGCGCGAGTGCGGCGAACTATAAATTTATCTAACTCATCTAACGACGGAGGAGAACCAAAGTCTGCGGCAATCATTATCCAAGCCTTTTTTGTAACGGGATCGAAACGCTCTACGACGATATGCATATCGTTCCATAATTCGGCGGAAGCTCGCTGTAAATTTGCCAACGA
>NW_014559641.1:0-946 GCF_001313825.1 Dinoponera quadriceps
GATTTGCAACGACGAAATTAAAGCACGGCCCGTCGATAAGATTATCGTGTAGCAAACGACGTGGGATAATTTAATAAACGGCTTATTATTTCCATGCGCATTCGATCATTCGCTCACTCACTCACTCACTCACTCACTCATCCACTCACACGCTCGCACCCTTGCACTACAAAGACTCCTGGACATCCGGCGAGCTACGCCAGGGCTACCGACACCGAAACACGGTCGACCAGCGAAACCAGCAACGACCACCCCGTCGGCCGGGACGGGATGAACGAATTCCACCGATCGACGGAGGCCGGGTCGCAAACTATTGGGTTCGCAGTAGTTCAATGGCGCGCGCTTTCCGCGGGATTCTCCTTTTCCCGCTTTGCAATCGGGTCGCGGGACATTGCATCTTTCTTAGCGCAAGGTGGCCATCCCGCTGTCTGTCGCCAACTGTCCGGGCGAAGATATCCCCGTCCTTCGGCGTGTCGTTCTAACCGCTCCCTCCGAGCCCTTGCTTCCTTACGTTCTTGGCTCCTTCCGGCAGTTACGTTTCCTTTCTGTTTCCTCTCGTCCGGTGTACTGGCTCATGATGTGATCATACACTAAAAAAATCTATAGTAGCCGCGGGTTGCGTCTCGTGCAATAACGATGCACAACAGTCAACTTATTAAATTCGGTCGCCTTCTCTCATGAGAAGGCGCGAGTTTCCGGCTCATCCTCGGCTAGGCTACGGCCTAAGTAATGAGCAAAAATTTGCATCGTCACAATATACAAAAAAACATAAAAAAATTAGAGGAAAAAATGTATTATAAGAAATATAAGAAGTACAGATATAAATAACATATATAATCTTTATTATTTTTATATATTATAATTTTTTTAATGTTTTTGTATATATACATTATTTTTTATCTTTGCGTCTACCATGTTTTAGATAGGATACAAATAAAAAAAAAGA
>NW_014559642.1:0-1649 GCF_001313825.1 Dinoponera quadriceps
AAACCCGCTAGTTCCACGAGAAAAGGTAAAAGAAATCCATCCGCTGGCGTAACTTGCGAGTTTGCGTGTTATAGGCGAAGTAACGTGAATGTCGTATGAATCTTGCGTTTCTTTACGTTAAATCGTGAACGGATGCAAACTGGCGATTGTGATTGAAATATTCCGCTTTATTACGTTATTTCCATGCGGCAGCCTCGAGGATTTCAGCCGGCGAGCGTTTATTTCGATTTAACATCAGAAAACGTGAACTGATGGGAATTTTCGGTTCCGCTCGAATCTTTTCGACCAAATAAGTTAGTTCCATGAGAAAAGGTAAAGGAAATCAATACGCTTGAGAAACTTGCGAGTTTGCGTGTAATAGGAGAAGTAACGTGAATGTCGAGTGTATCTTGCATTTATTTACGTTAAATCGTGAACGGTTGCAAATTGGTTAGTGTGAATGAAATATTCAGGTTTATTAAGTTATTTCCGTGCGGCAGCCTCGAGGATTTTAGCCAACGAGCGTAACTTTCGATTCTACATCAGAAAACGTGAAGAAATGATAATTTACATTTTGACTTGAATCTTTTCGACCAAACACGCTTGTTCCACAAGAAAAGTTAAAAGAAATCCGTCAGCTGGCGAACTTGCGAGTTTGCGTGTAATAGGCGAGTAACGTGAATGTGGATTGAATTTTGCGTTTCTTTACGTTAAATCTAGAACGGATGCAAAGTGGCGAGTGTGATTGAAATATTCCTCTTTACTACGTCATTTCCATGCGGCAGCCTCGAGGATTGCAAACGGCGAGCGTTCATTTCGATTCTACATCAGAAAACGTGAACTAATGGTAATTCTCGTTTTTGCTCGAATCTTTTCGACCAAATACGCTAGTTCCATGAGAAGAGGTAAAGGAAATCAATACGCTTGAGAAACTTGCGAGTTTGCGTGTAATAGGAGAAGTAACGTGAATGTCGAGTGTATCTTGCATTTATTTACGTTAAATCGTGAACGGTTGCAAATTGGTTAGTGTGAATGAAATATTCAGGTTTATTAAGTTATTTCCGTGCGGCAGCCTCGAGGATTTCAGCCAACGAGCGTAACTTTCGATTCTACATCAGAAAACGTGAAGAAATGATAATTTACATTTTGACTTGAATCTTTTCGACCAAACACGCTTGTTCCACAAGAAAAGTTAAAAGAAATCCGTCCGCTGGCGAACTTGCGAGTTTGCGTGTAATAGGCGAGTAACGTGAATGTGGATTGAATTTTGCGTTTCTTTACGTTAAATCTAGAACGGATGCAAAGTGGCGAGTGTGATTGAAATATTCCTCTTTACTACGTCATTTCCATGCGGCAGCCTCGAGGATTGCAAACGGCGAGCGTTCATTTCGATTCTACATCAGAAAACGTGAACTAATGGTAATTCTCGTTTTTGCTCGAATCTTTTCGACCAAATACGCTAGTTCCATGAGAAGAGGTAAAGGAAATCAATACGCTTGAGAAACTTGCGAGTTTGCGTATAATAGGAGAAGTAACGTAAATGGCGAGTGCATTTTGCGTTTCTTTACGTTAACCGTGAACGGTTGCAAATTGGCTAGTGTGAATGAAATTTTCAGGTTTATTAAGTTATTTCGTGCGGCATCCTCGAGGATTTCTGCCGGCCAGCGTTA
>NW_014559643.1:0-460 GCF_001313825.1 Dinoponera quadriceps
CAGGGGCATGTAACAGGTGGGCTGCTAAGTTCCCGGTCTAATAAAGAAAACACAACTTTTTTGGTAAAAATAAATTTTATTCACCAATATAGTTTCCATCAAGAGCGATACAGTCACTCCAGTGCCTCTCTAACATTTTTATACCTTTTTTAAAAAACGATTTATCTTTAGCCTCAAAATAGGCGTTTGTTCCGGCGATCACTTCCTCATTAGAGCCAAATCTCTTACCTGCGAGCATCTCTTTTAGGTCTGCGAACAGGTAATAGTCGCTCGGAGCCAAGTCTAATGAGTAGAGGGGGGGGGGGGGGGGGCGGAATCAATTCGAATCGTAATTCGTGCAATTTCGCCATCGTAGGCAAAGACTTGTGACAGGGTACATTGTCCTAGTAAAAGAGCAATTTTTTTCTTTGCATGTGAGGCTGTTTTTTCGATATTTCCTCTTTCAAACGATCCAGTTGGC
>NW_014559644.1:0-1341 GCF_001313825.1 Dinoponera quadriceps
CCCAATAAAATCGTTTACGAATTTTCTGCAAAGTCTTGTTTATCCCAAATTGACTACCAGGAGAATCATGAGCCTCAATTAAAATTTGTTTCACGCGAGAACTAGGAACAATAACTTGCCAATAACCACTTTTCAAATCCAAAGTGGAGAACCAAGAATTTCCCCACAATTGATCAATTGTATCATTAATACGCCGAATAGGAAATGAGTCCTTCATTGTAACTGCATTTAATTTCCTAAAATCAACACAAAAGCGAATTGAACTGTCTTTCTTTCTCACCAAAACTGCAGGAAATACCCAAGGACTTTGAGATTCTTCAATAACTCCCTTCTCTTTCATTTCATTAATAATCCTGTTTGCATCAAGTCGCAAATGAAAAGGAACTCGGCGAGGAACTTGCTTAATAGGCCGAGGATCGTTAAGTTTAATTTCATGTTCCAAAACATCACAATTTCCAGCCACAATCTCTTCAGAGAAAATATCCTGAAATTCAAATAATAATTCAGCGAAAGACTCCTTTTGAGAAGAATTCAAATTTATTGAATCTCGTTCAAATAAGTCTAATAAAAACGAAGGAACAACATTTCTCTTCTTAATTTGAGCACACACAATATCATTTTTATCATTGTCACACTGAGGAACTCCTAAAACTGAACGAAGACAAGATTCCAAATTAACAGATGACAAGAAAACTCCTCCCAAAGGACAATCCTCTTTCATATCAACAATAAATAAAAACAAATTTTTGAACACTTTCCCAGACGTACTCTCATATTTGTTCCGAACTTTACCGGAACCATTTCTCCAGTTGGATAAATTAGACGACGATTTTCAATTGGAAAAACTTCTTTTGAAGTTTCCACAAATCTACTATTAACAATAGAAAGAGCCCGTATCAATCTTAAAATTACAAAGCTTATCATTAAGTTTTCCCTTAAAGCAGAAAGCATTACTAAAAACAAGATTTAACTTATAATAAACCGGGGACTCTTCTTTTTTTGCCGAATTGTCCCCGTTCCATTCAGCAAAACCTAGTTTCTCTGACACTCCAACCCTAATGCCGGACATTCCGCCCTAAAATGTCCTGATATTTCACATTGCCAACACTCCTTTATTGAATTCCCCGATTTTCTCAAATTCAAATTTGGCTTGAAATTTCTCCCACTACTTACTCCCGGTCTTCTTATTTCAAAATTTTTGTTAATAAAATTCCTCTGACTGGAAGAAAATTGTCTGACATTACCGTAAAAATTCCTTTCCTCCCTTTTCCAAAATTCTCTTCCTGAATAATTTTAACCGCCTTAGCCCTCTCAATCGCTGAAACTAGAGAAGTTACTCCC
>NW_014559645.1:0-426 GCF_001313825.1 Dinoponera quadriceps
GCGCCTGCTAGATTCAAAGTTGGTGACCATGTACGTGTCAGCAAATTCAAGACTGTCTTCGAGAAAGGTTATACACCGAACTGGACAACTGAGGTGTTTAAAATTGTGAAGGTACAGCGTACTAATCCGGTTACTTATCTACTGGAAGATTCTCGTGGAAAGTCTATCGCAGGAGGATTTTACGAATATGAGTTGCATCGCGTTGCTAATCCTGACGTATACCTCGTGGAAAAAGTGTTGCGCAAGAAAGGTGACAAGGTTTATGTGAAATGGTTAGGATTTGACAATTCATATAATTCATGGATAAACAGAGATAATGTATTGTAAAAAAAAATTAATTTCTTTTATTAGGTGAACAACTTTGCTCCCGCCGTTTTCTTATAGATGGCTTTAGTGGAACTTAGTGGTCAAAGTAAATAGATCATA
>NW_014559646.1:0-3144 GCF_001313825.1 Dinoponera quadriceps
CTGATGTGTTTCTTCTCCTTCGCTTCTTATACGAAGAAAATCGCTCGCGATCTACGACGTCCCGATGGCTGTCCACGACGTATGCGTATTCTGGTTGGTGATCGCGCTGGCAGTCTCGCCTCTACTGGTTGGTACCGATTGCGACGACCTCCCTGCCGAAACTTCCGAGCAACGACTCTTGGATCCGCATCTTTGGAACGAACCTAAAGAGTGGCAGTATCTGCTGTGTCTCCTGCGCGCCATCTTCCTGAAATCGGGCTGCTTGCACAGCAAGCCGAAGCGGACTGCAACGATGCTGCTTATCCTGCAGGCACCCTGACCATTTACGACCGGCCAAGCGATGCAGCTGTTCAAGGGTGTCAATAGCTCAAATATCACAGCAACATGGCGCAGCTGAAGCGGTGTAAATGAGTAGAGGATTTCTTTGGATTTGATGAAATTTCTTGAATCGAGACCAATCTGTTTGGTTCAACAAGTAGGATTGTTTGGTTCCCTAAATATCTTTACATCAAATAACGCGTATCTTTTCATCCAAACGTTACAACGGTTGTCACAAGCAATANATAACACTATGCGTTAGAAAAATACTGAAGAGATTTCTTTTTGTTTCAGTGGAACAATATTTAATATGCGATGAAATGAATTTGTTTTTACTGAGAAAATCAAGTATTATTTCCTCAAAATGCTGTTTCTTCTGTCAAACAATACCTTAATGAAACAACATTTTGTTTCAAGCAAAATGACGTTTGATATTAAATTATATTGTTTTGTATTAAACAAACCCAAACAAATATGCATGCTAAATCTAAAGTGTCAGAATGGTATACCTATGCGTGCTTGTGCTCAGCCGGTGACTAGCACTGGAGTGACAATGTTTGTCGCTAGGTGGAGGTCTAGCAAATCCCTTTCTTGGTTCTCTCCGCTTTAGTCTACTGCTTGGTCGCATGCACACTGGTTCATGTTTAACCCACCTCTTTATTTCTGATTCTTATAATTGTATACGCGCAGTGTCAAAGAATAAAAGTAATTCTTTCGTTCGTGTAACTCGAGTGTGGTACATCCTCAACCCGCCGCATCCCAACATAAAGAAACCTTTTTCTCTGTGTAAAAAAACTTTTATCCACGGATAGGTTCAAAAAAATCAATTTGCAATGCCGAAATTCATCAATTTCATATCAGCACAATTCTTAATTATTTTTATCGTAACCGAAACACCAGAAAAGTTTTTACAGTTTCTACAGTTTTTGCTTTGACTGTAAATAGCTAATCTTCCTCCGTCGGATTGTTTTTCGTCTCTTCGAGCTTCTCTTCCTTCTCTTTACACTTCTCTTTCGCTTCTCCGCAATTCACTCTGCGGCTCACTCATTTCTCTTCCTAATTCGGTAATATCGCGATAGCCTTCTGTTCTATCGAGCTCTTTTTCTTTGGTTGTCGTTATAATACAGTCAGATTTGCTTTTACATATATAATGTCATATATCAATTACATCATATATATAAAAAGGACGATTAATAAAATTTCTGCCTAAAAAGTGTAATGTAAATTATACATGTAATCTTATGTCTTTTAGGTCGCCGAATACAATGATAATTTAAACTAATGGAAAAGTGATTAAAATTCATTATAAAAGTTAAATCATAATAAGTCACTTTTAATAGTAATACGGTTAGTGACGACTTTGTTCGGATTATTTAATTACTTGTCTTATAATTTAATTTTGTAACTTTTTTCATTGAAAACTAAGGAAACACTTCGGAAATGTGAAATGTTAAATCCAATGTGACGAAATCAATATGATATAAAAATAAAAAGAGTTAGCTGATCGTTCAAAGAATCTTTCAAGTCTTATGTCAAGTGTGTACCTGCATATATTGTGCAGTTTTAAGGATGTTAAAATGGCTGTTAATGAAGTTCCACTCAGAGATTCATTCTATTCGGCAATCCAAAAAACGTGTAAAATTACGTGTATAATTTACGTTAAATCTTTCAGGCGGAAATTGACCCATTTGACCTATTATTCCTTAACGAAACAATACGCTTGCAGATACATGAAGTACCGGCCGCGCACGACTCGCATCGTGGCGTACTACGAGTTTCGTTTCACTACTTCCGCGAGAACGAGATCCTCCACACCCTGTCCATTCGGCAGGAAATCAACATGCATGCAAGCTCGTGGAAAATGTGACATTCTTCTGCCCTTCCTGTTGTTGACACGCATCGTCGCTCTGCTGAAATCCGAGATATTCCTAACGAACGACGTGATCGTGCGGGTCAACCAGCCGGGCGACTGCATGCACTTCATCGCCACCGGCACGATTTACACGAGCTCCGTGCCACCTGGAGGACGGCGCGCATTTCGGGGAGATCGGTGATGCCGGACGAGCGTAGAGTCACCAGCGTCGTCGAGATTTGCGAGCTGTACGGACCGCGTCGACTTCGTCCGAACGATTCATCCGATGTTATGGGAGCGCATTAAAAACATCGCTGTCGAGACGTGATGAGAAAACGATGATACTTAATAGTACCGGGCAATAGGCCCGTTACGAGGATATTTTAATTACGATCTCGCGATCGTTACGGCACGCTCATATCGAAGATCGGTATTGATATTAAGAGCGCTTAACGGCCACGCTCGTATGCAGCGACATTTCAATAGCGGAATGTGATGATCAGTGAACGCTTGACTTTTGAACATTCAGAGATTGGTGTCCCGAGAGAACTAAATATCAGACGAATGAAAATGTTTTATTCGGTGACCACTATCGGTTTCACCGACAACCGGCACACTATCGGTTCCACCGATATCAAATACTTGCGAAGACTCTTCTCGAGCAAGCTCTCGCTCAATGTTAGGCGAGGTTCGCCGTCCTCTGTGGATCCCGTCGTTTTTCCTCTACTAAGCAGTTCTGTGCCTTGTTTCTCCACGTCTTCACTTCTCTCGCGTCCGCTCACAACTGTCTGCCTTTTCCTCTTCTTCAATTTCAAATGCTATCCCCCTTCCGCGACACTTCCTGATTTGCTGGCGGTTTTCGCTAATCGCAGTCGCCCCTCGCGTTAGCCTCAGTCTGTCGTGCCACCTATCGGCGGTCTCCTTTACTTTTATTCCGGCTTTTTATTTTATCAAACTTTTTCATGCTATTTTTT
>NW_014559647.1:0-316 GCF_001313825.1 Dinoponera quadriceps
AATATATACAGCTGTGTCAAGTACATTTTTGCCACTGGATGTCACTTTCTGGGCCATCGACCATACTGTAGAGTTGAAATTCTCATTACTGTTTTGAGTGAAGCCGCTTATGCAACGAGTGAGTAGGTCATCACTGGTTAATTTTTCATAAATTGGAGTTATAGCCTTGTATACTTCTTCATGTAAAGGTGGTTTATGTGTATATTCGTCCAAAGTTCCAGTGGCCTTGGCCCTTTGCCACGAGCACCATGAATTTTCTCCGCTCGGGCAGTGATCGTGCTTGGGCTTGGCATCTGTTGATAATTTGTGATCTAGC
>NW_014559648.1:0-302 GCF_001313825.1 Dinoponera quadriceps
CAGTACCAATGGTCTTGAGACGGTTTGAAATCGCTTGTAGAGTCACTCCGAAGTTTTTTGCGAGCTGCTCCTGAGTTTGGCATGAGTCTTGGTCCAGTAATGCCTCTAACTCAGCGTCTTCAAACTTTACTGGCATTCCTTCGCGTTCTTTATCTTCCACGTCTAACTCGCCGTTTTTAAACTTTTGAAAACAACCACGACAACTTCTCTCACTTAAAACAGCATCACCGTAAACTTCTACAAGCGACCGATGCGCCTCAGCAGCAGATTACTTTAAATGAAAGGAATAAATCAAAACTTCC
>NW_014559648.1:353-898 GCF_001313825.1 Dinoponera quadriceps
TGTATACTGCCAATACAAAGTCAATAGTATTTTAAGGTTATGTTGTAGGCAGTTGTCCAAACTTTCTATATGATGTTGTACATCTGACGATTTCAAAGTAATCTTGTCGGTGGAGCCATTTTTTGAAAACAGCGGAAATTTATTTGTATTACTAATAAATAAATAACAAATAAATAAATAAACCAAAAAAATAAAATAGAAGAAAATAACACAAATTAGCAGCGAAAAACCTAAAAGATAAAAAGATCTAAAGAAAAAAAACCGAAAAAGGACTTAAAAAAATCGCAAGAATGAAAAGAAGGTTAGGCCGTCGTTTTACATAAATACCACGAATCATTAAAAATGTTAAGCTACAAAAATTTAAAAATTTAAAAGAACCAAGAAGCAGAAGAAAATTAAAAAAAATGAGGAAAAAAACTTAGAAAAAAGCAATAAATAGAAGAAGGATAAGTCGTCGTTTTACATCTATCACGAATTAATGACAAAAAATAAAGCAACAAAAACAGTAAAGTTTAGAAAGAGCGAAAAAACTAAATAGAAATTTT
>NW_014559649.1:0-1109 GCF_001313825.1 Dinoponera quadriceps
ACGCAGAAAGCTGTCTCGATTCGTTTGAAAGCCATGGGAAAGATTCAGACAGTGGGACAATGGGTTCTGCATGAACTGAATGAAAGACAGCAAGAAAATCGAAAAACCACTTTTGAAATGCTGCTCGACAGATACAAAAGAAAGTCCATCGTATCATGACGGGTAATGAAAAATGGATATATTTTGAGAATCCTAAGCGTCAGAAATCATGGGTGAATCCAGGCGAACCATCGACATCCACTGCAATCGCTTTGGAAAGAAGACAATGCTCTGTGTTTGGTGGGATCAGAAGGGTGTAATCTATTATGAGCTGCTAAAACCTGGTGAAACCGTTAACACTGATCGCTACCAACAGCAAATGATCGATTTAAATCGCGTGAAAAACGACCGGAATATGGAAAAAGGCAACACAAAGTCATTTTGCTCCATGATAATGCCCCATCACACACAGCAAAACGGGTCAGGGAAACGATCGAGGCGTTCAGTTGGNCTAACGCTTGCGGCTTATTCTCTAGACTTGGCTTCGTCCGATCATCTATTCGCATCAATGGGACACGCTCTCGCTGAATAACGCTTCAATTCGTATAAAAATGTTCGAAAATGGCTCGATAGCTGGTTCGCTTCAAAAAAAGAAATGTTTTTTTGGTGTGGCATTCATAAACTGCCGGAGAGGTGGGAAAAATGTATAAATAGCAATGGACATTATTTTGAATAAAATATTTTTTATCATTTTCAAACAACAAACGTATAATTTTTACAAAAAAATTCCGGTTTCATATTTCTACATCTGGTAAAGGGCAACTTTGGGACTGTCCCAGAGTTACCCCAAATGTTATTGTGCAGCCAAAAAATCTATTTTTTTTTTTAGGTTTATGATACAATGGGACGGATTTACAAATGTACCCTTGGGACGAGGGTGTATAAAAATTATACAGAGGAGACGAGCATCCTTTCACTCCTCTAAAATCAATCGATAGATTACAACACGACTTAAAACATTTATTTGAGGTAACGTTTGTTTAATAAATTATGAAGGTGTTCTTTATCCAGAACTGATAATAAAACAGAAAAATGTTGGATACTCAATAAAGTCTATGGAGAAAAGTGGT
>NW_014559650.1:0-1237 GCF_001313825.1 Dinoponera quadriceps
CCCAGTGACTGAAAGAATTGCAAAAACTGGATCTCTTTTATAGCGTGTTGCGGGGGACAATATATAGTTGAAATTTTAATCGGACCGTTCCTATCGAGGATTACAACGTAAGTGGCTTGGATATGATCATGTTGGAATTTGTCCGTTTCATGGTGTTTAATGCTGTTCCAGCTGTACCCCCATGAGCCGTACCATCAGGATGCATAGTGTGATAAATGGAGTAATTATAAATCTTCAGAAAGATTTTCTTAGTAAAATGGGTTTTTGAGATAAGCATAATATCTAATTTATGAGTTGTGATAAAAGCTTGAATTTTTTGCCTATGTTGCGACAAGCCGTTGGCGTTCCAGAATGCTATTTTGTACCGCTCGAATGCTATTTTATTTTTGTGACAAGGGTTGTTAGTAGGTTGATCATGGTGCTCATTTGCTCCATGAGACCTTTCATCATACTTTTGAGTTCGGCGATATCATTTAATAGGTGGCGGTTAGATGGCTTTCTATGGTGTTCGTTAGTCGTGTGATGAAACCGAGGTTCTTGAGTTGTCGCTTGGGCATATGAGATCTTTGTCTATAGAGGGCTATCCGGTTGCTACAGTTGAGGGCCCTCCTCTTTTAGTGGTGGATCTTGCAAGATTTCCCTTTTGCGTAGTTTGATTTCTGAAGTTCTTTATATATTTGGCAACCCCTATAGTTAGCGGGGTGATTGTCTTCGCATAAAACACATTTGACATTAGGTGACTTTCCCTTTCTTGGACATTCTTTGGTCTCGTGGTTACTTGCACATTTGACGCATCTTGGTTGCCTTGCACAAAAGTTTTTGTGTCTATAGCGTTGACAGCGCGAGCATTGTGATATTATCCTTTTTTTGTTAGGCGGCTCAAAATAGATCTTTGTGNATGAGAATAGCCGGTTCTGGCTCACTTGAATCTGTTTTACCGACCGAGTAGGAAGGCCAGTTGGCACAGTTAGCGCTGTTTCTTTTATCGACTGAATAGCAGCGGCCGGTAGGCGCTGTATTTTTTTTTACCGACCGAATAGGCCCTTCAGCGGTCGGTAGCTCCTCCTCCGACAGTCGGTATATCCTCGGCACCCTCCACCCACTCTCCCTTCCCCTGATCACGACGACCTGCGGTAGTCGCCCGCGAAGGTCCGCATCCACCCACCCACCCTCCCCCGCAGCGGTTCGATCTGTGCCCCCTCCAGCGGCCCGTTCGCGACGACCCAAGTTCACCCAC
>NW_014559651.1:0-2891 GCF_001313825.1 Dinoponera quadriceps
GCTAAGTGTGCCGGACTTACGTATCTCCATTGAGGTTTTGAAAGGGGTTAGATTGTGGGAGGAGGAATTGATTCGATAGCTCGTGGCATCAATTTGTACCATATGCCATGTATACGGTACATAGGAGGTAGAAGCTCGTTACAGTCCTGGATAGTTCCGGCGTTAAATCGTGAACGGATGCAAACTGGCGAGTGTGATTGAAATATTCAGCTTTATTACGTTATTTCCATGCGGCAGCCTCGAGGATTTCAGGCGGCAAGCGTTTTTTCTATTCTACATCAGAAAACGTGAAATAGTGCAAATTCCGGTTTTCGGCTTGAATCTTTTCTACCAAATACGCTAGTTTCATGAGAAAAAATAAAAAAAATCAATCTGCTGTAGAATCTTGCGAGTTTGCTTGTAATAAGCGAAGTTACGTGAATGTCGAGTGAATCTTGCGTTTCTTTACGATAAATCGTGAACGGATGCAAACTGGTGAGAGTGATTGAAATATTCAGCTTTATTACGTTATTTTTATGCGGCAGCCTCGAGGAATTCAGCCGGCGAGCGTTTCTTTCGATTCTACATCGGAAAACGTGGACTAATGAAAATTCATGTTTCGGCTTGCATTTTTTCGACTAAATACGTTAGTTCCGCCAGAAAAGGTAAAAAAATTAAATTTCGAGCGAAACTTGCGAGTTAGCGTGTAATAAGGGAAGTAACGTGAATATCGAGTGAATCTTGCGTTTCTTTACGTCAAATCGTGAACGGATGCAAACTGGCCAATGTGATTGAAATATTCAGCTTTACTGCGTTATTTCCATGCGGCAGCCTCGAGATTTTCAGCCGGCGAGCGTTTCTTTCGATTCTACATTAGAAAACGTGTACTAATGAAAATTCATGTTTCGGCTTGAATCTCTTTAACCAAATACGCTAGTTCCACCAGAAAAGGTAAAAGAAATCAAACTTTGTGCGAAACTTGCGAGTTTGCGTGTAATAGGCGAAGTAACGTGAATGTCGAGTGTATCTTGCTTTTCTTTACGTTAAATCGTGAACGGATGCAAACTTACGAGTGTGATTGAAATATTCAGCTTTATTACGTTATTTCCATGCGGCAGTCTCGAGTATATCAAGCGGCGAGCGTTCCTTTCGATTCTACATCAGAAAACGTGACCTAATACAAATTCACGGTTCGGCTTAATTTTTTCGACCAAATACGCTAGTTCCACCAGAAAAGATAAAAGAAATCAAACTTCGCGCGAAACTTGCGAGTTAGCGTGTAATAGGCGAAGTAACGTGAACGTCTAGTGAATCTTGCGTTTTTTTAAGTTAAATCGTGAACGAATGCAAAATGAAGACTGTGATTGAAATATTCATCTTTATTACGTTATTTCCAATGCGGCAGCCTCTAGGTTTTCAGGCGGCGAGCGTTTCTTTCGATTCTACATCAGAAAACGTGAACTAGTGCAAATTCACTTTTCGGCTTGAATTTTTTCGACCAAATACGCTAGTTCCATGAGAAAAAGTAAAAGAAATCAATCTGCTGGCGAAACTTGCGAGTTTGAGCGTAGTAGGCGAAGTAACGTGAATATTGAGTGAATCTTGCGATTCTTTGCGTTAAATCGTGAACGGATGCAAACTGAAGAGTGTAATTGAAATATTCAGCTTTATTACGTTATTACCATGCGGCAGCCTCGAGGATTTCAGCCGGCGAGCGTTTCTTTCGATTCTACATCAGAAAACGTGAACTAGTACAAACTCACGTTTCGGCTTGAATCTTTTCGACCAAATACACTAGTTCCATGAGAAAAGGTAAATGAAATCTATCTTCAGGCGAAACTTGCGAGTTTGCGTGTAATGGGCGAAGTAACGTGAATGTCAAGATAATCTGGCGTTTCTTTCGTTAAATCGTGAACGGATGCAAACTGGCGAGGGTGATTAAAATATTCAGCTTTATTACGTTATTTCGATTCGGTGGCGTCGAGGATTTCAGCCGGCGAGCGATTATCTCGATTCTACATCAAAAAAAGTGAACTGATGAGAATTCTCCTTTCCGCTTGAATCTTTTCGACCAAATACGCTAGTTCCACCAGAAAAGGTAAAAGAAATCAATCTTCGGGCGAAACTTTCGAGTTTGTGCGTAATATGAGAAATAACGTCAATGTCGAATGAATCTTGCGTTTCTTTACGTTAAATCGTGAACGGATGCAAACTGATGAGAGTGATTGAAATATTCAACTTTGTTATGTTATTTCCATGCGGCAGCCTCGAGATTTTCAGATGGCAAGTGTTTCTTTCGATTCTACATCAGAAAACGTGTACTGATGGGAATTCCCGTTTTCGCTTGAATCTTTTCGCCCAAATACGCTATTTCAACGAGAAACTGTAAAAAAAATCAATCTTCGGGCGAAACTTGCGAGTTTGCGTGTAATAGGCGAAGTAACGTGAATGTCGAGTGAATCTGGCGTTTCTTTACGTTAAATCGTGAACAGATGCAAACTAAAGAGAATGATTGAAATATTCAACTTTATTACGTTATTTCCATGCGGCAGCCTCGAGGTTTTCAGGCGGCGAGCGTTTCTTTCGATTCTACATCAGAAAACGTGAACTAGTGCTAATTCACGTTTCGGCTTGAATCTTTTCGACCAAATACGCTAGTTCCATGAGAAAAGGTAAAAGAAATCAATCTGCTGACGAATCTTGCGTATTTGCTTGTAATAAGAGAAGTAATGTGAATGTCGAGTGAATCTTGCGTTTCTTTACGTTAAGGGGTTACACCACAGTAGAAATTTCAAAAAATCGATTCTTTTTTTATTGGCTTAAAAAATCCTTTGAACCCTCTAGAATAAGAGACAAACGGTTTTATATCTGCCAGAAATCGTTTTCATTGAAATTTCGAGCTCTTTCTCGAC
>NW_014559652.1:0-267 GCF_001313825.1 Dinoponera quadriceps
TTTGTAGTTTGTTTTTTTTTGAGTTGGCGAAGACCGCGCGCCGCGGGCGAGCGGTAGCGGTAGAGGTGAGTCCCGCGCCCCGACCGCGTGTACACTCCGCTCCAAGGGGCGGCGAGAAGAGGACGGAACGCCGACCGCCAAACGAAGGACCTCGCCGCCCTCCGCTCTGAGATGACCGCCGAGGGGCCGCTGCCGACACCACCGGGGCCGCTGCCGACACCACCGGGGCTACCTCTTCGACCCCTCGACGGCGGTAGGGCCGGCGAG
>NW_014559652.1:367-2437 GCF_001313825.1 Dinoponera quadriceps
TTCGGCTGCCGAAAAGAAAGGGGGAAGAGGTAGCGGATCGCTACGATCTTGTCGGCGAAAAACTTTTGAGGCAGTTGGAGAGACACACCGTTACCGCCAAAGTTGGAGAGAGACCTCGTTACCGCCAAGTTTTTGAGAGAGATCATTACCGCCGAGTTGGAAAGTTGTCGTTATCGCCGAGTGGGCGTTATCGTTGGGCAAGGAGAGAGAGTTCCTCCGACGGTCTTACGTTGTCGTTTTCACGCTTTTTGGCTGCCGTACCGGAAAGAACGCGTGTGATCGTGAGGAAGGAGTCCGGCGCTGAGAGACCCTTGGCGGCGACCCGAGAGAGAGAGCGAACGATCGAGGGAGAGAAGGAGCGAGCGAGCGATCGAGGGAGCGAAGGAGCGAACGAGCGAGAGAGCAGGAGAGAGAGGATTCCCGACGAGGACCAGCCGCCCGGGAGCCCGCAACTGTAAGGCCGCCTTACCGCATTCTGTTGTCGTAATTATATTTTGTGATTGGGGATTATCGTGGCGTGCGAGGTCCCGGCCCCTTGGCTCGACGGCCGGTCAATACGCGAACGCTAGAAGCGGACGTCTCGGGTCCGCCGTGGCGAGGTAACGAGCGTTAAGTTGTATATAGTTGTCCCGGTTTGAAATAAAGAGAGAGGCAAAACACCGGAAAGTGCTGGCGAGGTCGCGGTTCTTTTTTTCTTTTCTTTTTTTTGGTCCTTTCCCCTTTTGCGCCGGTCGCCGACTGACGCCGGCGACCGTACGGACCCCCCCCGGCCTGCGACTTAAATCACCCCAGAGCTGCCGGTCCCGATCGGGACGAACTCGGGTCGAGTGGCCGACGCGCGGACGGCGACGCCGACCGCGGGGCCCATAATTAGTGGATGCGATTTGCGCACCTGGCGCCCACACGGACACGTGGAGGTCCGAATTTAGTTAGCGGCCCAAGGTTCACCCGTCGGCGTTGCACCGGCGACTCGGAGAGGCCGAGTCGCGAATATCGGTAGCAATATATTTGCTTTACAATAAGGTTTCTTATAATATGGTGTTTTGTAATCGTTATATATTGGGTTGCCCGAAAAGTAATTGCCGATGGCTCCAATAGATGGCTTTAAGCGTCTGTTTGAATGTCTTCTGTCAATGTTATGATTTTTTTCTTTTGACGTTTGTAAGCTGTCACTCTTAGTTGACTTTAGAAGCGAATTACACGCGTTTTTGTTAAAAATTGTTAGTTTGGCGTCAGTTTTAGTATGGAGTCCAATAACGAGCATTTTTGTCATATTTTACTTTTTTATTTCCGCAAAGGAAAAAACGCAGCGCAGCTTGTTTTAGCGGTTGTTTCAGGTGTGGTTTCTTTATCTGTATCTTTGTCAGCATGAGGCTGTTGGTTTGGTTCCGGCGGGTTTCTGTTAGCGACGTATAGTATTAGGTGTACAACTTCGCTCTAGCCGTTTTTTTTATAAATTTGAGGCTTCATTGTAAAAAAATGGAGATAAAGTTATGGCTCAAAGTATTGTCCATCACTGGCCATTACTTTCTTCCATCTTTTGGGCAATGCACGAATCCCGCGTCGAAAAAACTGATCATCTTTTGAGGTAATCCACGAAACTATACATTTTCCGACATCTTCATAAGACTGGAAGTGTTGGTCAGCCAGGCCGTGTGCCATTGATCGCAACAAGTGATAATCAGAAGGTGCAACGTCTGGTGGGGTAGGACTTCCCATTTCAACGTTTCCAAGTATGTCTTGACCACTTTTGCAACATGGGGTCGAGCATTGTCATGCTGCAAAATCACTTTCTCGTGTCTCTCGGCGTAGTGCGGCCGCTTGTCTTTCAATGCTCGGCTCAAACGCATCAATTGNATCTTTTGGGCAATGCACGAATCCCGCGTCGAAAAAACTGATCATCTTTTGAGGTAATCCACGAATCTATACATTTTCCGACATCTTCATAAGACTGGAAGTGTTGGTCAGCCAGGCCGTGTGCCATTGATCGCAACAAGTGATAATCAGAAGGTGCAACGTCTGGTGGGGTAGGACTTCCCATTTCAACGTTTCCAAGTATGTCTTGACCAC
>NW_014559653.1:0-610 GCF_001313825.1 Dinoponera quadriceps
CCCGAAAAGAACCCCCAGTCGCCGGCAGATCTCCTCATCGACAGGGCCTCATCTCCGAGGACATCGCCGGCCCTCGTGTGAGTCCTCCCCCCTATAATATCAAAACATGTACGCACCTACTTTTTCTAATTCCCTCCGCGTCCCCATGGCAACAAATTAACCTTACCCCCCTCGGCCCCCTACTGTATCCCTGGACCGTCCGGAATGACACAAAGTGCCTACCAGTGTATGCCCAGGGACGTCCCCCCAAATAACCCAGCTCCCTTTAAGGCCGGGAGAAGCCGGTGGCTGTACCCTTCCAGCCACCCAGGACAAGGCGCTCTTAGTCGGCTCTTCACACCATCTGCGGAGCCCCTATAGGGTGGCGAGGCCACCCATGTCAGGGTCCCCAGCTGGCAGTCCCCAGAGCTCCAAGCTTCGTCACCACGACAAGGTGGCGCCTCGACGACGAAGAAACTAACCTAACCTAACCTAACTTTTTTTTTTTGTAACCCAGGGGAGATCCTCAAGGATCCCCTCGGAGCCCGGGGAGACTCCGAGGAGTATGCCGGACTCTTACCGGCTAATACCCCTGGGGGTGCCAACCCTGGCGCGCACGGGGGGCACGCGG
>NW_014559653.1:656-933 GCF_001313825.1 Dinoponera quadriceps
ATACCCGAACGTGCCCCCCCGCGCCTCACCCTCCCCTGCGGCGACAGAGGGGGGCACCGCCCCTCTGTCGCCCCGGCCGTGGAAGGTTAAACCGCCCCCGGGGAGCCCCCGCCCCGGAAGCGACCCTCCCCAGGACGTGGCCCGGGGGACGGAGGGGGGAACAATCCCCTCTCTGTCCCGCCCGTGGACATTGCGCCCCATCACCCCTTTCCCCGGGGCGTGGCCCGTGGGGAGGAGGGGGGAGCAATCCCCTCTCTCCTCCACCCCCGGACACTGC
>NW_014559654.1:0-5014 GCF_001313825.1 Dinoponera quadriceps
CGAAAGCCGACCAAAGCGGCCAAAAACCAACGCTCGGCTGGGAAGGTTTTGGCCTCCGTTTTTGGGATGCGCATGGCATAATCTTTATCGATTACCTGCAGAAAGGAAGAACAGTTACGGGAGAGTATTATGCAGCATTATTGGACAAACTGAACGACGGAATAAAGAAATAACGGCCCTATATGGCGAAGAAAACAGTTCTGTACCATCACAATAACGTACCATCACACACGTCTTTGAAAGCGATGGCCAAATTGGACCAATTACGATTCAAATTGGTTTCTCACCCGCCGTATTCTTCAGATTTGGCCCCCAGCGATTATTATCTGTTCCCAAACCTCAAGCGGTGGCTCCAAGGAAAGAGATTCACATCAAATGAGAAAGTCATCGCGGAAACCGAGGCGTATTTCGAAGGCTTGGATATTTCGTACTACAGAAAGGGCATCGAAATGTTGGAAAATCGCTATACCAAGTGTATTGCACTCGAAGGCAACTATGATGAGGAATAAATATAACTTTGCCCAAAAACGCTTGTTTTCATTAAAAATCCCGGGACTTTTCAGCCCATGTAGTATATACATATAAAATTTGTGATTTTTCTCTCGTCGTACAACTCAATGTCGCAAAACAGTGACCTTCATTGCGATATTCGCCTCATGAATAATATAACAAGAATGTGTACTTGCANAAATGAAAAAGTCATCGCAGAAACCGAGGCGTATTTCGAAGGCTTGGATATTTCGTACTACAGAAAGGGCATCGAAATGTTGGAAAATCGCTATACCAAGTGTATTGCACTCGAAGGCAACTATGATGAGGAATAAATATAACTTTGCCCAAAAACGCTTGTTTTCATTAAAAATCCCGGGACTTTTCAGCCCATGTAGTATATACATATAAAATTTGTGATTTTTCTCTCGTCGTACAACTCAATGTCGCAAAACAGTGACCTTCATTGCGATATTCGCCTTATGAATAATATAACAAGAATGTGTACTTGCATCACGTGTCATTCTCGTATTACAATTCTCTCTTGTTTTCACTTATTAAACATGTAGTAATATAAGACATTTAACATTTGGAATATTTTATATACATATCAAGACACATACCTTTCCATCCCTGACCGTCGCACATTGGAGAATATCAGGACGAAACCCAGCTGTAAAGCACTAATTACCGATGTGACTGCACAATTGTGATTGCACCATTGTCCGACGTTTATTTATATGCTGTGTAACGATGCAAATTTTTGCTCGTCACTCAGGCTGTGGCCGGACTGAGGACGCTCGCGCCTTCTTGTAAGATAAGGCGACCGCGTACCGATTTTGGTCCTGTGCGCCGTTTGCGTACAGGACATAACCCACGGCTGTGATAATTCTTTCTTTTGAGTGTAAAAACACCCGTGATTTAGAACAGACTAGTGTGAGCCGACAACACGCGTAGTGTTCCGCGGCATGCGACCTCAGCCATTATGCTAAACGCTTCTAAAGTCCTCCACGATCTAGGTCACCGTTACGGCTCGTAAGTCCGTGCCTATCGAAACCGTTGGTGACGCCCACTGGCCTGAAGACACACACAGTGAGCACCGGCTGCCAGCCTCGATGACGCCAGTGGCGCAGGTCGCGGGGCCTCTAATCCATCGTAATAACCTGTCGACCACTGGGGCCGAAGTAAACGTACTCTCGTCCAGGCGAACCGATTCACCTCCTACCGCACACGCCGGAGCATCTTCCGGTAGGGGAAGATTGGCTTGTGCTCCGACCCCGAGGACTACCAATCTTTTTCCGTTGGACGTTTGATTCTCACCCTAGCTTATGCTTGCGCATATGCTGGACTTCACTCCCCCGTTAAAAGGTTAGCTGCCCATCCTAGCCGGGTAATCAAATTAAGGGTGTTGCCCACTAACCGTTACGGTTTTCCAACGGATTTGCGAATTGGTGCAGCGCAGGATGCCTTTCAGATTGCTACGAAATGACAGGGCTTTTTCCTCGTTTTTGTATGATGTCACATGTAATCATGGGCCGCCGAAGCGTCCTCATAATACGTGACTGTCGTTGGCGGGTGAACACCCTTTGGACGTTTAACCCTTAACCCTTCAAGTGTGCCTCACAAGCACCACCGATGTGCGGCGCTCTACTNCTTATGCTTGCGCATATGCTGGACTTCACTCCCCCGTTAAAAGGTTAGCTGCCCATCCTAGCCGGGTAATCAAATTAAGGGTGTTGCCCACTAACCGTTACGGTTTTCCAACGGATTTGCGAATTGGTGCAGCGATGCAGCGATTCAGATTGCTACGAAATGACAGGGCTTTTTCCTCGTTTTTGTATGATGTCACATGTAATCATGGGCCGCCGAAGCGTCCTCATAATATGTGACTGTCGTTGGCGGGTGAACACCCTTTGGACGTTTAACCCTTAACCCTTCAAGTGTGCCTCACAAGCACCACCGATGTGCGGCGCTCTACTCCAAGTGTGCCTCTCAGGCACCACCGATGTGCGGCGCTCTATTCCAAGTGTGTCTTTCAAGCACCACCGATGTGCGGCGCTCTACTCCAAATGTATTTTTGAGTCGTTATCGGTAATTGTTTACAAATAAAAAATAATACTCCTCAGTGAGTTACAAGCGATCAGTAAAGACAGTCCGATCTGAACCTGTTTTATTGTAAACCCATTTATTTTTCAATTATGTCGAGAAGAAAAATGAATTATCTTTGTGAGGAAAATATAGATTGTGACGATGACAATTTTGATTTTCGCATCTATAATGATGTAGCTGTTGACTTGGAAAGCAGTTATAATGACAGCAGTGATAGTGATATTCTCTTTCCTGGAAGAAGAAGAAAAATAAAAAAACTTTCATCGAGTGACGAAAATGCAGATGATGGAGAACCACAGGAAGAAAATCTAACCAAGAGTATTTGTAACGTAAAATCTTCTAATTGGCAGGAAATTTTTTACAAAGATATCATTCCACAACGATTTGAATTTTCGACTGGTACAAAAACTTCTGGTCCGCAGATACACAAATTATGTGAACCTATTCAGTACTTTCAATTATTTTTACTAATGCGTTGGTAAAAAACTTTACGCTACAAACAAATTTATATGCAAAGCAGATTCTTAGGGATAGGATATTATCAAGATGCTCTATGTAGAATGACTGGTGTGAGGTTAAATTTGAAGAGATGAAAGCTTTTCTTGGTGTCGTACTGAACATGGGTACAGTTTGTGTGAGCCACATTCAAAATTATTGGTCAAAGAAACTTGAAACCCGAATACTGTTCTTTAGCAAAATATTCAGCCGGAAGCGTTGCTTGGAAATTTTTTGGATGTTATACTTGAATGAGAATGCTTCAAAAGCTCAAGACATCAGAACGAGAGTTCAAAAAGTAAACAATTTCATCGAATACTTGTACAAGAAATTCCGAGAGTATTTTATATCCTGAAAAGAAGTTTCTATAGATGAAGCTGTTGTGAAATTTAAGGAGAGGATTAGTTTTATAACCTATAATCCACAGAAACCTACTAAATGGGGAATACGGATATTTTTCCTGGCCGACGCAAAATCCACATATGTTTTTGGCATTTTACCATATTATGGCAAACTCACATTGCAAGATCATATAAAACCAGATCTGCCAGTATCATCACGAATAGTTTTACATCTGTGTAACAAATTGTTACATTCCGTTCCTGGCTGTGCAGAATATCACGTTTACACAGATAGATACTCTACAAGTTTAGTCCTGGTAGAGGAATTGTTACAAATGAAGTGCCACATAACAGGTACAATACAAAAAAATTGCAAACACATACCACAAGGAATTTCTAATCCGAAATTTATCATTTCAAATACAATTGCAATGCGCCAATCAAATTACTTTCTCCTTGCTTGGAAAGGCAAGCGAATTGTCACTATGTTGGGCACGTATCACACCTTTGGATCAAGAGTCATTATTAGATTTTCACGAAATTGTACTATTGAAGAAGTTTCAAAACCAAATGTGATTGCTGATTATACGAGTAATATAGGTGGTGTAGATAAACCCGATCAATGTGCATCAACATTTTATTTCCTGAGAAAATCGTTGAAATAGTGGCGGAAATAGTTCTTTTGGGGACTTGAAACAAGCGTAATAAATGTTTATATACTTTACAAGATTTCTTACGAAAGGAAAGAAGAAAGCACTTTGTCACATTATAAGTTTGTCAAATTATTAAAAAGTCAGCTAGTAACTTTCGGAATAACAATGTGTATGGCAGGCTTTCCGGAAAAGATAAGGAACAACGTTTAGATGGGAAACTCCATATAATAAATGAGTTGCCGAGAGGAAAAAGGAAAAAGTGTCTTGTTTGTTCACCGAAAGAAAGTAATGCGGTAAAAAAACAAACAGTTTTTTACTGTGAAACCTGTGAACGCAAACCCGGTTTGCATCCCAATGAATGTTTTAAAAAATTCCACATTACTCAATTATAACTAATATAAATATTGTAATCAAAATTATATTACTTCTGAGATAAAGATTGTTTCGAACCACTTTAATATTATTATTTACACGTCATAGTAACATTTAAAATCTTACATTTAAACACTTGCAAGTCGAAGTATGATGAGAATAAGTTGGAGTTGCCGGTCGATATTCACAATTATAAGTCGGAGAGTTAAAGGTTAATCATCAGAGGCCGGCGTGTGCGGCCTCCTCATGTCCACCATGTCGACGACTATCGCATCATGAGAAGCCGCCAGTAGCTTCTTCAAGCTGACGACAGATAATGTTCAACGGGCATTTTTAATCATTGAAAGGCAATGCTTCTCTCATATATGTTTAAGGTTTTGTCGTCATTCCTTTACGCAAGGAGAGTGGAGAGAGAAAGAGAGAGAGAACCCCCGCATGCCTTCAGGTTTTGAGACAGAAAGTTGTTCGAAAGTGTGTGCTCACTAATCATCAGAGATCGTAGTCTCCTCATGCCAAGGACGTAGACAAAGTACTAACTACCCGGAAGGCCGTAGC
>NW_014559655.1:0-839 GCF_001313825.1 Dinoponera quadriceps
CACCGCGGCGCGTCACGGGTATACCAGGTGCCGGCGGCGGCTGGGAGGAGGGGACCCCCGTACGAGGGATATGCTGGGGCCCGGAGGGAGTTGGTGGCGTCAGTAGCCCGCCAAAAAAAAAAGTTGGCGGGAGCTCCTTCGGGGCCTCAGTAGGGATCCGTGGGGGCGCCCTTATCGGGCGGTAGCTAATAAGCTCCGCCCGTGGGCGCCTCCACTTACGGAGGCCCTGGACCCCCGGTTCGTCCGGGAGGTAATCGGCGCCTTGTTCCCTTCCGGGGGGGGCTGCCGCCCCCTTCCGGGAGGGGGGGCGCCGGCCTGGTGCGACGGGCTGGGGGTCTCAGCGGGGGAGGTCCGAGCGGCGGCCCGAAGGATCGGGTCGGGGAAGGCCCCGGGCCCGGATGGGATCCCGGGGGTCGTGTGGAGGGAGGCAGCCGGGGAATTGGGTCCCGCCCTGGGGCGGGCCTTCACGGCCTGCCTCAGGGCGGGGCGCTTTCCCGCGGCATGGAAGATCGCGGGGGTGGTCCTGCTCCCGAAACCGGGTCGGGGGCAGGAAACACCATCGGGGTTCCGGCCCATCTGTCTGCTGGACGAGGCGGGTAAGCTCTTTGAGCGCATCGTGGTGAACCGCCTCGTCCGGCACATGGATGGGCTGGGGGCGGAGGGGCTGTCCCCCCACCAGTTCGGCTTCCATGGGGGGCTGTCCACGGTGGACGCTATCCTCCGTGTATGGTCCCTCGCGGAGGCCGTGGTGGGAAGGGGCGGGGTGGTGTTGGCTGTGTCTCTTGACATAGCCAACGCCTTTAACTCCCTGCCGTGGGGGCGCGTGGTGGACGCCATGG
>NW_014559656.1:0-573 GCF_001313825.1 Dinoponera quadriceps
CTGTGGTGCGCACGTTGATTGTACACAAGCATATAGAATCTACAGTTTATCGCCGGTTCCGAACAGCACATATTCAGAGAGGTTCTCTTGGCAAAGATACTCTCAGAGGTTTACTATTGCCTTCAGAGAGTAGACACGATCGTAAATATTTTTGGCTTCTACAGAGATCAAACCTGGGACCGTTAGCATAACGACCAGTACGTTATCTGCTATGCCACGCTCACTCTCAAAAGTAGATGCAGCGGCATAAAGAAATAAAAACTGCCGATGACTTGCCAGAACGTGCTCGGTGCAAAAATTTATATAAAAAAAGCGATAAACAGTTAATGACAGATAACAGATTAAACAGATAACATATTTTCGAAGAATCCTGCGTTAACACTGCGTCAAGGACAAGCAAAATTGTGAGAGGAAGGTTTACATATTTACTATGAAACCATATGACACTGTTTCTGAGCTCATAATATAAAATGGCGGAGCAATGTGAAGACACCTTTGTTGTCTGAAAAGCATGTGAAAACACGATTCGCTTTGACGCACGAGGATATTGATCGAGATTGGAGCAACGTAATT
>NW_014559656.1:679-3395 GCF_001313825.1 Dinoponera quadriceps
AAGTGCATGTTTGGGGCTGCTTCTCAGAATAGGCATTTCGTAACAATCACATAATCTGAAAGCGGAGAAAATGTTGAAAATTTATAAAAAGACCTTGTTACAATCTGCCAACTCTTGGTATACGAAAAAAATGAAGACTTGGTCCTGCAGGAGGATAATAATTCAAAACCGGAGTAAGCTCTATGCTGACAAAGGAACAGAATAGTATTTTCATCGATTTCATCGATTCTTATGGACTTTGGATGAGTTGTAGAACATTAAAAAATAAAAGAACTATATTTTTTTAGCGGCATATCTCGATATTTAGGAGTTGAAATAACTTCTTGAAAAAAAACGGATCTTTTATTTTTAGAAAATATTCCCTAAAGTACGAAGGTATGAAAATATGTCTCATATAAAAGTTTTATAGTATTTCATATCCTTCGCAATCATATATACAATTTTTTTTTTAATATCAANAATATCAAATTTTGTACCCCCCCCCCCTCCACCTTCACTCGTTACTTTCCCAAATTACAGCAAAATTTATAGAGCATTACAGCAAAAATTATAGAGCATTTAATGTCAAATCCATCTATATATTATAATGAAGTGTAGTCATGATTAAATCTTTGGAAAACAAGATGATAATATAGGACCATTGCTACTATAGACGCCGCACTAGTGCAAGTAGGTAGTTACCATTACGTTGTATCATTTTCTTCAGCTATGATTCACAACTGCTTATCCATATTTTCTTATGTTGCAAGATGACAACGAATTAATCTTTAGGATATATTGTGCAATGTATTACACGAAATAAAAACGTGAGTACAGATAAATTTGCAAAACCATTTAAAAGTACTATGCTTCATAAGCTATTTGATAAATTAACATATATAATAACAGTAGGAAATATTTGCAACGGTGTCGCTTTTTGTAAAGAATTTTCATATGCGTATTTTTTGAATAAAATATATGTGAAATCTATGTTTATTGCAATCTTAAAGGTAAGTCGATACAAGATCATGGTAAATTAAAATAAAGCCACAATGTGTGAAATAAAGAAACATAGATTCTACATGGTTTATCCGGAAAGTAATGTCATTGAGTCGATTAAAAAACATTTATTGAACTTTTCGTTACAACACATCAAAATTCTTTAAAATAGGCTCCTCCTGCGTTGACACATCGGCTCCAACGAGTTTTCCAGGCATTGATTGGGCCACGTTAGGCCTCCTCCGGAATGTCCTTTAAAGCCGCGGTACAAGTTGCTTGGATCCGCTCAATGGTCTCGAAATGCTTTCCTTTCATGGGTCCTTTCAGGCGTGGAAACAAAAAGAAGTCGGGGAGAGCGACGTCCGGACTGTACGGAGGCTGGGAAATCGTTGGCACCCCGCTTTGGCCAAGTAGTTGGTGACGAGGAAGGAGCTGTGGGCCGGCGCGTTGTCGTGATGCAACTTCCAGTCCTTTGCTATGTCCGGCCGGACGCGTTGAACCCTAATAACTGTGTTTAATAACTGTGACAGTAAACGGGCATTCAATCGTCAGTCTGTGTTCAAAAGTTCTTTCACTCGCGTCACATTGTCGTCCGTGGTGCTCATCGATGGCCGTCTGGCGTGGGCTTCGTCGGCGACCTCTTCCCGGCCTTCCAAAAAAACCTTGTGCCACCGGAACACTTGCCGATCCGACAGGGCATCTTCTTTAAAAGCTGTCTTGATCATTTGGAAGAGTTTCCGCCGTGGTCTTGCCAAGTTTAACGCAAAACTTGATCGCTATCCTTTGTTCTAACGAGCGCTGCATTTTTACTTGTACGAGGTCACAAAACGACTTTCACGAAAACGCCTGTCCTTACTATGCGGCTGGCGGGAGAAGACTGCGTGACTCAACATTCGTTAGCTGACTTCCCCCTCTACCATTCCCAACTGATCCGAGCGCGCTCTGACGGTCAGTTGCGTCAAAAAAAATCACTGATATTACTTTTCGGACAAACCATGTATCACTTTGTGACGATACGTCACCGCGGCAAATCCCCCCGCGGCCCGACCGACCAACCGTCGGGCCATTATCAGCGCTTTGCGCCACAATAAATAAAAACACACGTGTATAATAACACGCCGTCACACGTGTAATAAACCACGGATCCTGCCGTTGCTAAGCATCGACGCTGCGGAAAACACGGCGGAAACTATATATAAACCCGCTTCACCGTGGAAAAGAGGTCGATTCCCCCGGAGTCAGTCAGATCGAAAGATCGTAGACTGTTCCGGGTCCCGATCCCCAGGTCGAGGAACCGTGACGGTGTGTGCGCCGTCACAGCTGTGAGTTCGCAGCCGCACTCGATTTCCTTTCCTTCCGGCAAGCACGAGATGGTGAGTTCGCCGTCTCTCCCGTGGAAGTCGCGGGCACCGGAATCTACATCCTCTCCGAGACGGTGCATTCACCGTCTCCGTTAGGTTTTCTCGACCTTCATGCCGGGCGTCCAAGGGATCGGGGAATTGGATGAGTTGAGGTGGTGCTTTCGCCGTCTCCGCCGAGTACTCTTGGCCTCGACTCCGCGACGTACCAGCAAACATCGGAGCAAGCGTGCGCCCCGAAGGTCAACTCGCGACCTAATCCACGAGATTTGCCGCAGCACCAAGGGACATGCAACGCCGTATGTATCCCATCCGCGCTTCGTAATTCCGCACCGCAAAATCGCAGTGCCGAGCTCACTGCGAGCGACCTGAGCCGACCG
>NW_014559657.1:0-432 GCF_001313825.1 Dinoponera quadriceps
GTCAGTAAGAAATGATTATAAGTAGACTATAAGAAAGGAGAGTAGGTTGATTCATCTTTTCATTAATCCTATTATTTACCTACATTAATTATTTAATATATATTTTATCTGCAATCGAATAAGTTACATAATTAATACACATTGCTCGATGAAATTAAGAAAATAATAAGTGCAAGTGGAATGTCGGCATAGCCACATATAAAACAACTCCGAGACAAATTCTTCTTTAATTCTTAACGTGGAGAAAACGGCAGCTAACCGTTTATAGCGTCAACGTAGGACAATAGCTTGCGCAATATTCTCGAGATTCTCTCCAGAGGTCTTCCGAGCTTGAACAAATTTGCAGGGTTAATGGGGAACCAAATTTTGCCTCCTGAAGATGTGTTTTCGGCGGGGCAATTAATAATTTAATAAAAACGCGCCGAGCGATTT
>NW_014559658.1:0-233 GCF_001313825.1 Dinoponera quadriceps
TTGCTTATGAGTTTGAATTTTGTAAACAAAAGAATTTGAGAATTTTACTTATAGTTGATTATAGCAAGTATTAGTGGGGACGACTTGTACTTCCCCTGGTAAACATTTAACGATATGAATTACTTCTGCTAATACGGATATACCAGGTGTATGCATAAGTTTTTTCCGGTTTTTTGGTAAAAAAAAACACGTAATTTTCAAGGGAAATTAATTTTTTTTATTCAAAATATTGG
>NW_014559658.1:337-563 GCF_001313825.1 Dinoponera quadriceps
CGTCGAGCCATTTTCCAACTTCCTCGAAATTGCTGAAGTGCTGCTCTGCGAGCGCGTGCCCCATTGATGCGAAGAGGTGATAGTCAGATGGCGCCAAGTCTGGGGAGTACGGCAGGTGCGGAAGGATGTCCCATCCAAGAGATTTCAAGGTGTCTTTCACTGATTTTGCTGTTTGAGACGGCGCATTGTCGTGTAACAAAATTACTTTGCCATGTCTTCTGGCCCA
>NW_014559659.1:0-422 GCF_001313825.1 Dinoponera quadriceps
GTGCGCCCGTCGGCGCCGTGAGGGATCTGTAACGTTTTAGACAGGAGGGGGGTTACATGAAAGGCAGTAATAACGTTGACGTGCCACGTGCTTCTTACTCTCAGCAGCAATCACAATGAGAGAAAAAGAAATACACCCCGCAGATGTACAACGTGTTATAATTAAATTTCTCTTTAACGAAAATATAAATGCTGCTGAAATTAGGCGCTGTTTACCCCCACAGTTCGGGGAAGTAACCCTTTCATGGGCTCGGGTGAAGCAGTGGTGTAACGAATTTAAGAAAGTAGTGTGTTGAAAACATTGCCCACCCGCGCTGTGCCCGCACCAGCATCATAACGCAAAACACCGAGGTTGTTTGAGAGCTCATCGAAAGCGATCGGCACTTAACTGTTCTTGAAATCTCTCAGGAACTTCAGTTCGAG
>NW_014559660.1:0-222 GCF_001313825.1 Dinoponera quadriceps
CGTGGAACTATCGTATTTGGTCGAAAAGATTCAATCCGAAACGTGAATTTGCATTAGTTCACGTTTTCTGATGTAGAATCGAAAGAAACGCTCTTCGCCTGAAATCTGCGAGGCTGCCGCATGGAAATAACCTAATAAAGATGAATATTTCAATCACTCACGCCAGTTTGCACACGTTCACGATTTAACGTAAGGAAAGGCAAAATTCACACGACATTCACG
>NW_014559661.1:0-256 GCF_001313825.1 Dinoponera quadriceps
CTTTTTTGTTTCCAACAAACATACGTAATTTATAATTTTCAAGATCATTTAAGGATCATGTTATTATAGACCATTGAACTTCTTTCGATGAAAGCTATAATTTTTCGCAAACAAGAAAAAAACATAGTTAAAATTAAATACATAATTAAAAACAAACTATTTTTTTTTAATTATCTTGACCTTCATATCTCTGAAAATATGACTTTAAAAAAAGACGTCTTGTTATTGTAATTGCTTCCTCGAACGATACAACTTT
>NW_014559662.1:0-950 GCF_001313825.1 Dinoponera quadriceps
TTACTGTAACTGTTCTGTGGCTGCTGCGTTCTTATTTTCAGTAATTAGTAACAATTTGTATTAAATTTCTATACATTGAAAGGCTCATTTATTTGAATTATTCTGAACTTTTGCTTGAATATAAGTAAACAAATTTTAGAGTTATAAGAAACAAGGTTTAGTTTAATTCTCTTAGGTGCTTTCAACAAAACATTTTTCATTCTTGCTTCAACACATATGCAAACAAGAATTTAATTTAAAACAACTGAATGAGTTTCTCAGTGTGAAGATAGTTGATCGCAAATAAAATTACCTAGATCTCCTAAAGATCCCAGTATGCAGAGCACAAAATTTGCAGCAGTTGTTGCGGTGTTGTGACCTTGTATTGGGTTGGCAAATAAGTTCGTTCGGTTTTTTTGACTAGTATAGAAAACAATTTATTTAATATACAAAATATATACTAATGAATAATGTATTGACCATTCTTTTTTACGACTTCTTGCCATCTTTTTACCAATTTCATAATCCCACATTCATAAAACGTCTGTACTAAACGAGGTTTACCGGCAAAAAACTGATCCAGTTGCGTTTTAACAGCTTTATTATTAGCAAAGTTTTTCCCGTTCACAGAATTTTGCAACGACCGGAACAAATGATAATCAGAGGGTGCCGGTGAATAAGGAGGGTAAGGCGAAACATCCCAGCCAAGCCTTAACAATTTGTTCCGAGTAGTTAATGAAGTATGGGGTCTGGCATTGTCGTGGTGGAAGACGACTCCTTTTCGATTTGCCAATTCTGGACGTTTCGAACGTATTGCTTGATTCAATTTCGTTAATTGGGAGCAATATACAGTTGATTCGATCGTCCTGCCTGATGGTAAGAGCTCATAATAAATGATACCTTTATAATTCCACCACACTGAGAGCATAATTTTCTTCGGGTGCAATCCTGCCTTCGAGGTTGTTTGTGGT
>NW_014559663.1:0-433 GCF_001313825.1 Dinoponera quadriceps
ATCGGTCAAAAAGACGCGGCATTCCGATCAGAAGTGTGTTGCTTCTCCACGACAACGTCAGACCCCACACCGCAGCAGTAACACGACAAAAATTGGTCGATATGCACTGGGCTGTCCTAGAACATTCTACAGCCCAAACCACGTGACTTTCATATGTGTGTTTGGGCTACTCAAGTAAGCCTTTGGTGGACAGCGCTTCATAACGAATGAGGAGGTGAAGCAATTCGTGTGCGAATGGTTTGATACACGTCCGCAAACTTTTGTGGTAGCGGGATTAAAAAATTACCAAACCGTTGGAGGAAGTATATAGATAAGATGGGAAACTATTTGGAAAAATAGGAAAAATGTAAATTAGAATTGATTTTGAAACATATATGGTCTTTTTGTAAAAGGCTCGTTTATATTTGATCCACCCTCGTATGTGCGTATATTG